>NW_005843041.1:188646-189161 GCF_000455745.1 Alligator sinensis
GGAGTGTCTGCAGTGGGGGGAGCAAGGACAAGGGGGGTGGCGGGGTTGGGAGGCCCCAAAGGGGAGGAAGTGCCTCCTCGTCCCAAACCGCACGGCCCTTATCAGCGGCAGCAGGGGCCTGTGGGAGGAAGGAGGGGGCCCAGCGCCCCCCCTCGCCCCCCCCTGACATGCAAGGGGTGCGTGATGCGATGGGGGTGGGGGCAGCGGGGAGCCCGGAGGCGTCCAGGGCTCCCGGCCCTTCCGCTATAGACCACCCCGGAGCAAAGGGTGGGGGTAAGAAGCCATGATTCCGGGCTCCCCCCCTTCCTATAGACCACCCTGCTGCGCAGCGGGGGCGGGAAAGAACCCAGGCGCCCGGGCTCCCATCCCCCCCAGCGGGGCAGGGACCCGACCCAGGCGTCCGGGCCGTGCCAGAGCAGGCAGCGCCTGGGGCCAGGACCCGTCTGCATCCGGGGCTGAGTCAGGACCTGCAGGGGTGGGGGCCAGGACACCTGGGCTCTCCGGGGGGGGGGGAG
>NW_005843041.1:189563-191190 GCF_000455745.1 Alligator sinensis
GCGTGGTCTGGGGCATTTGCACGGGGCATTAACCCCCTTCTATCCCTCCCAGAAATTCGGCGCTGGGTCGTGGCGCTACGTGGAGACGCGGGAGGTGGCGCTGGGCCCCGAGCCGCAGTGGTTGGCCTTCGACGTCACCGACGCGCTGCGCTTCTGGCTCGCGGGCCACGGTGAGCGCTGGGGGCGGCTGGCTTTGGTGGGGGTTAGGCTGGGTGTAACGGCACTGGGGCTGGCTGGTTTGAGGGTGGACTGTGGCTTTGTGTCCCCTCCCCCCCAGTCTGCTCTTGCCTCTGCGCCAGGAGCTCAGAGGTGTGGGTCCCACGCAGGGCCAGGGCACTGGGGGGCTGCACGCCTGGGTCCTGCAACCTCTTACCTCCCCCTCCCCCTTGCAGAGCCTTGGGGTTTCTTCAAGCTGAGCCCCCACTGCTCCTGCGAGGACGACCACAGCGCCGCCGAGATCCTCTTCCAGATCGACGGTGAGTGCCGCTCGGACGCCTGGGTCCTCTCCTCCTGGGGTGGGGGACAGTAGCCCAGATGCCTGGGTTCTCTGCCCAGCCCGCTGCTGCCCTTTGACCCCTGCTCCCCTCCCCCGCAGGGTTCGAGACCTTCCGGGGCGACATGGGCAAGGTGAAGATGCAGGGGCAGCGTCTGCCCTTCCTGCTAGCCACCGCCACCCCCCCGGAGCGCGCGGCCCAGCTGCAGAGCCCACGGCACCGCCGTGCCGCCGCCGACACTGCCTACTGCTTCGGGTGCGCCGGATGCCTAGGCTCTCTCTCTGGGTTGGCTGGGGGTGGTGCTGGGAGCCTGGATGCCTGGGTTCTTTCCTGAGCTCTGAGAAGGGAAGTGGGAGCTGGGGGAGTAGAGCTGGGCAAGGGAAGCCCAGACTCCTGGGTTCTCTGGGAGCAGGAGAGCTAGAGCAGGGGGGGCTGGGAGCCTGGGTTGTCTGGGAGAGGGAGAGCTAGAGTAGGTGGGGCTGGGAGCCCAGACACCTGGGTTCTTTCCCAAGCTCTGAAAAGGGAAGTGGGGGCTAGGGGAGTAGAGCTGGGCAAGGGAAGCCTGAACACATGGCTTCTCTGGGAGTGGAAGAGCTAGAGCGGGGGGGCTGGGAACCCAGACGCCTGGGTCTCATGCCTCCCCCTCCACCCCCCAGGACGGAAGAGAAGAACTGTTGTGTGCGGAAGCTCTACATCGACTTCCGCCAGGACCTGAAGTGGAAGTGGATCCACGAGCCGCGTGGCTACTGGGCCCACCTGTGCACCGGCGCCTGGCCCTACATCTGGAGCGCCGACACGCAGTATAGCAAGGTGCCCTGACGCCCGGTTCCTTCGGGGCTGGGGGAGATGGGCGCCTGGGTTCTCTCCCTGCTCTGGGCTGGGGGTGGCTTGGGTTGTGCAGCCCTGACCCTGACCTTTGACCCCTGCCCCCAGGTGCTGGCACTGTACAACCAGCACAACCCCGGTGCCTCGGCCGCGCCATGCTGTGCCCCCGAGACCCTCGACCCGCTGACCATCGTGTACTATGTGGGCCGCAAAGCCAAGGTGGAGCAGTTGTCCAACATGATCGTCCGCTCCTGCAAGTGCAGCTGATCAGCTGGTGGGCCCCAGAGCTCCACCCCTGCCCGCCTCCC
>NW_005843041.1:191200-191811 GCF_000455745.1 Alligator sinensis
TTCCCCCCCCCCCCACCCCCCAGCAAAGCACGAGGGGAAAAACGGTTATTTTTTTAAAGGAAAAAATGAGAGGTTTTTTTAAATGAGAGGTTTTTTAATGTAAGTTTTCTAGAGGGGTTTGGGGGGAAATCTCGTGGTTTTGGTAAACTTGGGGGGGGAGGGTTTAGAGTTATTTAACGGGGCCCCGAATCCCCGGATTTTAATTTAAGCCGATGCTGCCGTGGGTCCTGGCACCTTCTGCGGCCTTATAAGGACACACTTTTAATTTATGCGTGAAGGGCGGAGCTCTGACTGAATAGAGGCTCGCCCCTTGGCAGTTTTGGCCCCACCTCCTGCTCTGCCAGCCAACTGGCATTGGTCTGGCCGCAGTGGGCGGGCCCAGCTGGCTCTGGGACTCCACCCCCTGCCCATGGGGCTCTGCCTCCAGCTGCATGCCCCTTCCTCTTGCAGACTCCGCCCCCCCACCCGTGACACCGCCTCCTCCAACCTCCCAGGCTGGACATGGGTGGTGGGGGAGGGGGGACGGAGGGTTCCCCAATTTCCAGTTTCAAAAAGAACACATGGAGGTGGGGGGGGGGGGATAATGGAGGGGGCAGTGCCCTCACTCCTGA
>NW_005843041.1:195433-195839 GCF_000455745.1 Alligator sinensis
CCCCCGCTGGCGCGCCCCCCCCAGCCCCTCCCCTCCCCTCCCCGAGCTGGCAGGGATGGGACCCAGGGTCTGGCTCTGGGGAGGGGATTCCCCTGCAGAGCTCCCCCCCACCAGGGGCTCCCCCCCATCAGGGTGAGATCATGTTGCCTAGCGACAGGGAGCAAACAGGGAGCAACAAACAGAGCTCCTTGGCAACAAGCCTGGGTAGAGGAGGGGGAGCAAGACCCCCCCTCCACAGCAGGGCCAGGCCCTGCCCTGCCCACAGCCTCCTCCAGGGGGCGCCGGGCCCGATCCTGGACTGTGGGGGGGGGGCACATGCCAGCCCTGGCCTGTGCTGCCCCCTGCTGGCCCCGAGCAGCAGCTGCAGGCAGCCAGAGGGTGAGGGGGGGGAACGGCTCTTGCCCCC
>NW_005843041.1:195895-196283 GCF_000455745.1 Alligator sinensis
CAAATGGGCGCGGTGCTACCAAATCCCACTTTAATGGTGCACAGAGACCCCACCCCAAATGCCCCCCAGGTCCTGACCTCTGACCCAGGGGGGGCGCGGGTGCACGTGTTGAAGGAGCGGTCCCAATCCAGCGGGGGCGGGGAGGGGAGCGGGGTTCGGGATCCCAGCCTGGAGGTCGGGGATCAGAGGTCAGGGGTCGAGGGCAGGCCCGGGCTCCTCGTCGTCGAAGTAGCGCTCCTCCTCGTCCCGCGCCACCATGTCCAGGTCGTCCAGCTCGGGGTTGTCGTCCACCGCGCTGCAGGGAGGGGCCGGCGTGACCGCGGGGAGGGGACCGCGGCGTCCGGGCTGCCCCCCCCCCCCCCGGCGCCCCCCACGCCCGGGGCGGGCA
>NW_005843041.1:197415-198966 GCF_000455745.1 Alligator sinensis
CATGGCCTGCACCGCGTCGCCCGGCTCGGGGGGCTCCTCCTGGGCCCCCTCGGGGGGCTCGTCCTCTGCGATCTCACCCCAGTGGCTCCCGGGGGGCGGCGGCTGCTCCGTGCTGCTCGTGGGACCTGCTGAGAGGGGGCCATTAGCAGCTCTGCTGGGGGGGGTTAGCTTGGGGGAACTATTTGATTGTGACTCCCTGTTACCCCAAAGTGGGGGACACATTGAGTGCAACCCCCCCCAATGGGGGAGGGGACATTTCAGAGCAACACCCCCCATTAACCCAAAGGGAGGCACATTTGAGCACAACACCCCTAGTTACTCCAAAGGGGGGGACACATTTGAAGGCAACACCTCTCATTACGCAAAAGGGGGGGGCGGGAACGGGACGCATTTGAGTGCAACACTCCCAGTTACCCCAAAGGGGGGCTGCTTTGATCATGAAACTTCATTACCCTGAAGAGGGGAACCCGTTCAAGTGCAACAGCTTGGGGAGCAAACAGGAGGAGCTGGTCCTCCTGCTACACTCAGATAGTTATGATGTGACAGGGATAACGGAGACCTGGTGGGACTGCACCCGTGACTGGGCCAGGGTGCAGAGGGCTGTACCCTGTACAGGAGGGATCGAGTACGCACAAGGGGCGGGGGTGTAGCTCTCCATGTCAAGGAGAGCTACGTGTCCCTGCAAGCCGACACTGGTGCCCAGGGCGGGCGACTGGAGACCCTCTGGGTTGCAATCCGTGGGGAACGCGGCGCAGGGGACACGATGGCGGGAGTCTACTACAGACCCCCTACCCAGGGTCAAGACCTTGACCAGGAGTTTGCCAGGAAATTGGCTGCGGCTGCGCGCTCCCGGTGCACGATTGTCATGGGAGACTTCAACTACCCGGACGTCTCGTGGGAGGAGCGCTCGGCCAAATCTAAATGGTTGCAAAGCGTCCTCTCGTGCGTGGACGAGCTCTGTCTGATGCAAGAAGTCTACGGGCCGCCGAGAGGTAAAGCGCTGCTCGACCTGGTGCTGGCAATGGGGGACGAGCTAATCAGCGACCTAACGATCGCTGGGTGACAGCGACCACGAGCTGATCACCTTCACTAAAGCTGGCAAGTCAGTCAGCAGTACAGAAGTCCTCGACTTCAGGAAAGTCGACTTTGACAAGCTCGGGAGGCTCGTCAGGGAGGCCCTAAAGGGCCACAGCCCCAGGGGAGGGGAGTGCAGGACGAGTGGCTGCTCCTCAAGGCAGCGATCCTGGACGTCCATCCCGTCTCGGAGGAAAGGCAGCAAGAGGGCACAGCAGCCCCTGGCTCTGCAGGGAACTAGCGGACCTCCTGTGTCTAAAAAGAGAAGCCTACCAAGGATGGAGGACGGGATCCACCTCCCAGGAGGAGTACTCTGCTCTGCACCGGACCTGCAGGGAGCAAACCAGGACAGCCAAGGCTGCGACCGGACTCCCACTGGCTCCAAATATCAAGGACAATAAAAAGTCCTTTTTCAGATCTGTGGGGAGCCGGAGGAAAAGCAGGGGCAACGTTGGGCCCCTGCTGAACCCGATGGGA
>NW_005843041.1:198976-200108 GCF_000455745.1 Alligator sinensis
AGATGGGACAACCGACGACTGCCGCCCAGGAAAAAGCCAACCTATTAAGTACTTTGCGTTGGCCTTTCACCAGTCCCATGGGACGCCCATGCCCATTGTGGGACAGGGAGGCCCGGGTGAGGGAGATCCCCTGCCCTCCATCGTAGCTGACCTTGTGAAGAAACACCTTGAGAGGCTGGACACCTTCAAGTCAGCCGGCCCGGACGGTTTACACCCCAGGGTGCTCAAGGAGCTGGCGAGCATCATAGCCCAGCCCTGGCACGGGTCTTCGAGAGCTCCTGGCGCTCTGGTGAAGTGCCCGAAGACTGGAAGAAGGGCAATGTGGGGCCTGTCTTCAAGGCAGGGAGGGAAGTGGATCTGGCAAACTGCCGGCCCGTCAGCCTGACCGCTATCCCGGGGAAGGTCTTGGAAAAGATTATCAAAGAGGCCGTTCTTAACAGACTGTCTGACGGCAGCATCCTGAGGGATGGCCAGCACGGGTTTGTCGCAGGTAGGTCGTGCCTGACCAATCTCATTTCCTTCTACGACCAGGCGACCGATCACCTGGACAAGGGAGAAGAGATTGATGTCGTATATCTTGACTTTAAAAAAGCCTTCGATCTGGTATCCCATGATCACTTCTTGGCGAAAGTGGCCAACTGCAGCCTCGGCCTCACCACGATCCGCTGGCTGGGAACTGGCTCCGTGGCTGGACCCGGGGGGGTGTTTGACACAAGCCAGTCATCGTGGCAGGTGGTGACCAGTGGGGTCCCTCAAGGCTCTGTCCTCGGGCCTACACTATTTAACATCTTCATTAATGATGTGGACATTGGAGTCAGGAGCGGGCTGGCCAAGTTCACCGATGACACCAAGCTTTGGGGCAAAGCGTCCACACGTGAGGACAGGAGGGCGATCCAGGCTGCCCTGGACAGGCTCATGAAACGGGCGGACGAGAGCCTGATGGTGTTCAACACCGAAAAATGCACGGCTCTCCACCTTGGGAGGGAAAACCCGCAGCACGCGTACAGGCTGGGCAGTGCTGCGCTGGCTGGCACTATGCACAAAAGGGACTTGGGGGTCAGGACTGACCACAGGATGGACACGAGCCTGCAGTGCGATGCGGCGGCTAGGAAAGCGACCAAAACGCTGGCTT
>NW_005843041.1:200759-201589 GCF_000455745.1 Alligator sinensis
AGGGACCGAGAGAGAGAGAGAGAGAGGCGGAGCCCGGGGTAAAGTTCAATAGTCACTCTTTCTCCAAATACAAAAAGCCGGTACAATCCAACTCAACACGGAGCGTGTGCAAAGTTACAGAAACCGAGACATCGTATAAAAAAGTTACACATCGAAGAGGAGGTTGGTTTTTTTTTGTGTGTGTTTTTTCTCTTGTTCTCACCTGAATTGAGCGGATTGGGGGGGGGACGGGGACGAGGAAGGGGACTGGGGTGACCTTGGTGAGACAGGAACAGCTGCTGACCCACAGTTAAGGGAGGGGAATAAAAGTCTAAAAAATAAAGGAATCAAAACTGAAAGGGAAGGAGGGGGCAGGGACCGACGGGAGAAGAGCCGCGCACCGGCCTGGGCTCCGCGCGGGTCCCAGGGCTTCAGAGCAGATGGATTAAAACACCTCCGGGGACGGGGGCAGGAGGAAACGGGCTCTGCGGCGGGGCCGCAAAGGCAGGGGGAGCTCGGGAAGTCTCGCTAGCTGGGTCGTGGCGGCGGGGGGCGCTCTAGGAATCAGGCCCTTTGCTACTGTTAAAGTCTGGACCAGGGGGTCCCCGGCCGGGGTGGGGTCCGGGAGCTAAAACCAGGACGGGCAGGGAACTAAAAAGAAAGGAAAGCGGGGGGAAGAGGCGGACGTCGGTGTCCCGTGGCACGCGGCAGCTGGAGGACCGCGCCGGTTCGGGCCCCGCGGCTCAGGAAGGCGGCGAAGCTGGAGGAGCGCGCGGAACAGGCCTGACCGCCGCGGGGCTCCTCGGCCGGGAGAAGCGCAGGCTCGGGGGGGGGGGGGGGCGGGGGGGGCG
>NW_005843041.1:202927-204776 GCF_000455745.1 Alligator sinensis
CGGCGGGTCGGAGGCCGGGGCGGCGGCGGGGCTGGGCTCACTGGGCGCTGGTCCCTCCCTGGCTGCTGCCCGAGTAGCTCCCGTAGTCGTAGTTGCCGTAGTAGGGAGGCCACTGGCTCTGGCTCTGGTAGTACTGGCTCCACTGCTGGGCGTACTGCGGGCAGAGCGGGGCATCAGCGCCGCCGGGCCCACACAGCAGAGCGGGGGCCCGGGCCCCATCCCCCCCCCACCTACCTGTTGGTACTGGTTGTAGTTCTGCTGATTGTAGGGCTGCGCTGGCGCCGGCGGCGGGGGCGGGGGCTGGGGGTAGCTTTGGCTGTAACCGCTGGTGCTCCCGTAGCTGTAGCTGGGAGTGTAGCCGCCCTGGCTGTAGCCCCCCTGGCTGTAGGGCTGGCTGTAAGTCGGCTGTCAGGGAAGACAGAAGGTCCCACAATCACCTCTGGGACCCCGGGGCGAGGGGGGGGGCAGGTTTGGGAGGCGGGGAGGGTAACTTTCAGTAGCCTATGCGTGTGGAGTGCCCCCCCCCCCGTGTAATGGAGAGGGAAGGACCCAGTCCTGTCCTGCTACAGCAGAAAGACCCCTGGAATGGGCGTCTGTGGGGGGGTCAGGGCAGAACAGCACTGTCCTTGGGTAATGGGGGCAGGACTGGGAGGATCAACCTTGCCCCCACGCAGGGATGCCAGGGCACAGCAATGAGGCTGGGGGTTGAGGGACCCTCCCCCCACGGCCTCATACCCCAGGGGGAACCTATTTGAGCAAGACTCCTGTGACCCCCGGAAGGGGGAGACCCGCTGAATGCGACACCCCCACAGTTGCCTCCATTTCAGTGCACCGCCCCAGTCCACCCTCACCCCCACCCGGCTGCACTCCAGCACCTCAATCACTTGGGCATCACCCCCAGTAGGATGGTCCCTGCACACGGGAGGCGGAAGCTGGAGCCCCCCAGTGACCAGGCCCCAGGGGGAGGAGGGAGCAGGAGGCTGGTTGCTAAGCAGCTGTTGCCACAGCCACGCTCCTTGGAGGTGCCCAATGGCAGTGGGGCAGGAAGCTCTGATGCCCCCACCATACCTGCTGGCCCTGGCTGTAGGTGGGGGGCGCCGTGCTGGTGTTGGTGGGGGCCACGGTGCTGGCGCTGACACTGCTGCCACCGCTGGCTTTGTAGGTGCTGGGTCCGCGGACAGGGCTGTAGCTGCTCGGGGGCTGCGCGTTGCGGCTGTAGCTGCCCCGGGTGCTGGTGTTGTTGTCCCTGGTGTTGTTCCCCCACCGATTTGGGGTGAAGCTGCCCCGGCTGAAGCCTGGCGGACAGGGCAGGGAGGGCTCAGACGACTGCAATCCTGTCCCCACGGCCCCCCGCCAGGGCAACAATAAGGGATGTCACGCCTCCCCCGCCTCGCCTCGCCCCACCCCACAAGAGGAGGTGCTCGACCTTTTGGCCTGGCAGAGCCCAGGCTATCTGCAAGTCAGATCCAGCTGCTGGCCCCGATCCTGCAATCTGGGGGGCAGCCCAGCCCTGCTAGGGGCGGCACTATTAACTGCCACTGGCCCCCTACTGCCAAGTGCCTGACCCATGGAGAGTCCTATGGGCCAGAGGTTGAAGGCCTCTGCTCTATGGAGCCCAGAGCTGGCCTGCGGGTGCCCAGTGCTGCCCACAACGCAGGCTGGTCCCTGCCCCCCAACACTGGGGGTGGGCATTAATCTGCCCCTGCCCCAGCCCCAGGGACCCCAAGCTTGGCACAAGGCTTCTTCGGCCCCGCAAAATCACCCCACCTCGGCGCGCAGCTGAGTCGCTATGACCAACCCCACCCCCCACCTCCACTGGGGCCCAGCCTCACTTCCACCACTGCCAGTG
>NW_005843041.1:204876-210205 GCF_000455745.1 Alligator sinensis
GGGAAGCGGCCCCCTCCAGGTCGGGTGTCGAAGCGCTTCTCAGGAGGGGGCCCGGCGCGGCGGCCCTCCTCGTTGTACTGCTTCACCAGCACCTCGGCCTCGGCGCGCTGCAGCTCCACATACACCACCGTGTCCAGGAAGTCGCCCGCCTCGGGCAGTGTGAAGTTGGCTTGGGGGAGCGGAGAACAGGAGCATCAAGCAGCTGCCCCCCACCCCAGCTTGTCCCTGCTCCACCCCCCACCGCCTTGTGTCAGGGGGTGGATGAACGAGGACGCCACGGCTCCCCCCCTTATGGGGATGGGACCCCTGGAGCAGGGGGTGTTTGGACAGAGCTGCCCCCCACCTTTGGGCATAGGGACAGTGGGGATAGAGGGGCACGGATGCCACTCAGCGACCAATCCCCAGGGCAACACTCAAGCTGCATCCAAGGACCAAGCCCCCAGATGCCTGGTTGGGGTGGGGGGGGAGCGCGAGAAACAATACAAGGCTGCCCCCAGCATGGCCTGCGGCCCCCACCTTTCATTTCCAGCACGGCGTGGTCGGGCACATCCTTGCCCTCCTCGTCCGTGCGCTTCACGGTGCGGTCATTGAGGTCATCGTCCGTGGGGCAGATGACGATGGCCTTGCGCTGGAAGCCCTCGAAGGGGCGCATTTTCCGCCGCTGGGCTGAGCCATACACGTTAGTCTGGGAGGAAGTGGGGAGGGGCAATGTCACTCATTCCACTCCTCCTCTGCAACCACTTCCCCATTGACCGCTCTGCTTTCTGTTCCCTGCCCTGGGCCTCCTGTCCCATCCATTGCTCTGCTTTCTACTCCCTGCCCTGGCTCCCACGCCTCATCTGTCACTGCTCTGGGCTCCCTGCCCCATCTGCTGTTCTGCTTTCTGCTCCCTCCCCTATCTGCCCTGTGCCCCACGAACAGGTTACCCGCATCATGTGGGGCTCAGGTCCTAAGCTGGCAGCCCCCAGGGGTGAGTAGTTCCCCCCCTCTCCCAACTCTCCTCCAGCCCCATCTCTCAGGGGGGCACCAGCAAGCACCCTGCTGCATGCAGTGGCCCTGCCATGGTGAAGGCAGGGGACACGCACATGCGCTGTCCTACGTACCTGGTCCAGGATGTAGTTGCGCTTCTTGCGGGCAGCGATCTGGATGAGGCGGTTGAGGCACTGCGTGGCCTGCTGGATCAGCACGTCCCAGCGCCCTGCGTAGTTGCGCTGGCGCCGAAGCCCCATCACCTGGCAGAGAGGGAGCGGGGAAAAGGGTGTCACAGTATGGCTTGGAAGCAAGGGGGGAGCGTGGGTGCGGCAGGTGGTTGGGGAAGGGGCAGGGCTAGGACACCTGGGTCTGCTAGCCCAATCTCATGGCTAAGATGCGACTGGGAGTCAGGGTGCCCGGGTTCCACCCAAGCTCTGGGAGGTGAGTGGGTCAGAGCACAGCCGCCAGGACACCTGGTTTCCACCCCCAAGAGACCCACCCCACACCCCTCAACTCCGCCTTGGGGTGGGAGCTGCCTGCAAGTGGCAGGGGGAGGAGCCATGCAGAAGACCCCGCCCCTCCCTCCCCTGTCTCTCACCCGCATTTTGTCCATGATGGCGTTGGTGCCCAGGATGTTGTACTTCTTGGAGGGGTTGGCAGCCGCGTGCTTGATGGCCCACGTGGTCTTGCCAGCAGCGGGGAGGCCGACCATCATGAGGATCTGCAGGGCAAGCCCGGTCCGTTGTGAGGCAGGAAAGTGAGGCACGGAGATGCCAAGGGAGTCCAGGTCCCCAAGCTCACACCTCTTCCAAACCCTCACCCCCAACCTACCTCGCATTCAGCCTTGCTCTTGGGGCCCACAGTGCCACGGACACGGTCAGCCAGCGGCAGGTGCTGGATGAAGGTGAAGCCGGGCGGGACGGAGAAGTAGGTGTCGTCGCGTTGCCCGAAGTTGAACTCGATGGCACAGTTCTTGACCAGGACATGGGGGAAGAGGGCCTGGCCGCCCAGCGCCTCCTTCCGCACCCGGTAGGCCACACCCAGCCACTTGCCGTTCTTCATGAAGGACAACTCCACCTCCTCCCCGCACTCAAAGTCCTGGGGTTGGGGGGATGGAGCTGTCAGTGCTGGTCACAGAAAAGCAGGGCTAGAAGGGACCCCCAGAGGTCGCATCCAGCCCAACCCCCTGCCTGAGGCAGGAGAGACCCTATCCAAACCAGCCCAGGCACAGGGTCATAGAGAAGTTGGGCTAGAAGGGACCCCCAGAGATCACATCCAGGCTGACCACCTGCCTGAGGCATTTCTACATCCGAATTCATGTAACTACACCCAAATGAAGGGCTGTAAGTCAAGCTACAGGCCGTCTGCAAGGCCAGGAAAGAACTACAGTCCTGGAGCTGTGGAGCTGGAAGGGACCCCCAAAGGTGACAGCTAGGCTGACCCCCGGCCTGAGGCAGGATCAGCCTGGTCCAAACCAGCATCAAACCTCTAAGCAAAGGACCGTCAGCCCTGACACCACACCAGGCTTCGCACCCACCACAGCCCCAGGGAAGGCAGGGGGGCTGTGGCTGCCAACGTCCTGCTGCTGCCAAAGCGGGGTCACGGGCGCCGGACAGAGCCCAGGCTGAGGCCATGCCCCCGCTGCAGAGGAAGGCGAACCCCCCCAGTGGAGGCCAGTATGAGCAGGGGTGAAATCCCTTCCTGCCCCCAGTGCAGCGTGGGGCTGAGCCTGAGCCCAGGGGCAAGACCCTTCGGCCAGAATTCTGCCGGGTTGGTGCCAACAGGAGTGTTGGCACAGACAAGGCCCCATCCCCAGCCTGGGCTGAACCAGCACCTCTGGGGGAGGCTTAAGGTTGCTACAGATAACCCCCCAGGGCTGCAGCTGCCTCCTGGGTTTGAGGTTCCCCCTCCAGGGGCCACACAGACCTGGCCTATGCCCCCCAACCCCAGGACTGTCTTGAGCCATGGCAAGGTCCCATATGCCAGCTTGGCCTGGGGGGTTACACCCAGATCAGGACTATGCCTTGAGCCACAGCTCAGTTCTGAGTCAGGACGCTCGGCCTAGACTCTGGTGCCCTCCGGTGGCTGCCCCAGGCAGAGCGAAGGGGGGGGGCTTGTGGGGGTGGGGGTGCCCTCACCGCGAGGCAGGCGATGACGTCGTTCTCAGTGAAGGTCTCGCCGTAGTTCTCGAACTTGCAGTTAGTGGACTTCTTGCCAGTGCCACCATAGCCGTAGGAAAAGAGCTCCTCTCCTGCCAAGGGAACCGGGGTGACCCAGACGAACCCCTCCCGCCATGCCCCTGTGCCTCACTTTCCCTGACCCGGCTCTGAGGCTGAAGGAGAAATGCCAGGACCCAGCAGCCGGCCTTATGTGGCTCCCTCAATTGAAGGGGCCTTGGGGGGGAGGGGGGGGGATGACGACGACATGGACAGACGACAACGACGACTGCCTCTGCTCCAACCCTAGAGGCCAGCTCAGGTCAGGCCCAGAGCACGGCCCTCCCCACCCCGCCACCCCCAGACACTCTGGGGTAGGTCACAGGGCCTCACGATGTCTGCCCTAGCCCTGTGCCCCTTACCCAGCTGCGTGCTGCAGGAGTCCAGTGACCAGCCGATGCGCACCACGTGGGGGTCCGGCTCCGTGGAGGGCAGGTGCTTCACCGAGATCTCTTCGTTGACCTGAGGGCAGGGGAGGTGGCTTGAGAATCCCCCTCTGGGCCCCAGGTACCAGGGGCAAGGAGGAAGTTGGGGTTAAGGTGGGGGGAGGGGCTGAATGAGGTGCTTTGACCCCCAGGGAGGAACATCAGAGTGTCCTGGATGGGTTTGGGAGCCAGGGAGAGAGGCAGGGAAGAGGTTTTAACCCCAGCCAAGCCCTTGATATCTATCTAGGCATCCTGGCAGCCACAGAACCCACTGTGGTCCAAGGAGCTGAGGGAACGTGTGGGCCCACCCCCCACCCCATACCTTCATCTCGTAGCAGACACGGCCCTGCCGTACACCATAGGTGGCACGGGCACCTGACCACAGGTAGGCGAAGCCCTCAATGGTCAGTGGGTAGCCGCTGTATCGGTCCCGGGCTACTTTGAAGTGCAGGTCGCAGTTGTCTGGGGAAAGGAGGCGACGTGGAGGTGAGGCAGGGCATGGCTGCGCTGTGGCCAGCCAGGGGCATGAACCCCGCCCTTCCCTGGCTGGCTAGCCTGATCCCGGGGGTCAGACAGGACTAGGACCCAGGATGCCTAGGTTCCATGCCTGGGTCTGCCAGCCTGCTCTCGTGGCTAAGACATAATTGGGAGCCAGGAAGTGCCTGGTCCCATCCCCGGCTTGGGGAGGCGAGTTGAGCCCATGCTGGCATGTTACACATGTGAGAAAAGAAAGCGGGACAGAAGCCCCCAGAGAGCTCCAAGATCCTGGGCCTGTTCCCCAGGGCTATGGGGGAGGTAGTGGTGGTGGTGGTGTGCGCTCCCCCCCAGCAGCACTGCTACCACTCACATGTGTCGATGGCCACAAGCGTCTCATCAAAGTCCTCCTCATCGTCCTCTGCAGGCGGCTGAGGTGACCGGCCCCTGTGGCAGAAACAAGGGGGGGAGGTCACGACTCAGCGACTCCCTGATATCCAGTGAGTTACTAGGCAAAGTGTTGGGGGGGCCAGGGTACATGTGTTTAAGGGGCTCCTTTCCCTCTCCTCCAATATCAAGATGCTCACACATATTAGAGGTGTGCGCTAGCCCCAGCCAGCTGGAAAGACAGCATTTGCAAACATGGGAATGTCCCCAGGTCAGGGGGTGTGGGGGGGGGAAACAGCTCCGATGAGAGCTGAGGCCAGGCTATTGGCAGCACCTGGTGTCATGCCAGCTGATGCCCTGGCACTGCACAGAGGCTGGTAGCACTGCAGACAGGTGAGAAACTGAGGGCTGGAGTGGCAACTGGAGCTGGAATTGAGCTGGGGGTGGGGGGTGGGTAGGTACAGACTCCCCAGCTTCCCCAGTGCAGGAACCCCTGGACCGGGCTGAGAGCCCGCGACCCCCCTCACCTCTTGTCTTCCCGGTGCTCATAGTAGCCCCTGCCTCGCGGCTCCTCGTATGGCCGCTTACGGCCCTGTGGCTGTGGTGGTGGCTGCTGCTGGGGTGGCCTGGGTTGGGAGACATCAGGCGTGCTGTAGCTGGTGGGAGGCGCGTTGAAGGCTGGTACAGGGGTGCTGTAACTCGCTGGGGGCGCGCTGTAGCCAGGGGCAGGCGCACTGTAGTTGGCCGGTGGGGCGCTGAAGCCAGATGGAGGGGCGCTGTAGCCAGGAGCAGGGGCGCTGAAGCCTGGTGGGGGTACGCCGTAGCCAGGAGCAGGTGCAGTGTAGCCAGCTGGGG
>NW_005843041.1:210422-212558 GCF_000455745.1 Alligator sinensis
GGCCTCTCGAAACTGCTGCAAGGGGGTGGGCAGGGCAAGCTCAGGGAACAAGGGGCAGGCAGGGCTGGTGCTGAGTTCACAGGGTACTGGAGAACCCGACACTCGAAAGCCCTAAGTGGAGGCTTCTCAAAGGTGCCAAGTTGGGGGCAGGGAACCATGGGGCAGCTGCCAGGCAAGACCCAGCCCACATCTCCCCATGGCCAAGGAGACTCCCAGGGGCAGGGGCCAAGCACCTGTGGGACCCCCCGCCCCCACCAATTCCCGCCAACAAAGGCCCCGTGGCGGGCTGGTCCCTACCTGGGTGCAGGCCAGGATGCTCCGTCTCTGTCGGCCGCCGCTCGTAGCTGGACTCGTTCTCCTGCCTGACGGCGCCATGCTCAAAGGACTGGTAGCCCTGGTGGTCGCTCTGGTGAGTGTTGCTGTCGATGTCGTCTGCGCAACAGAGACATGGCTTAAGACGGGAACCGGTAGGGAGCTGTGGGTCCCGCTCACTGGGGGCGGGGTGCGTGGAGCTGCACTGGAGGCTCCAGCACAGAGCGCGGTGGGGTTGGCAGGACAAGGGACCAGCCAGGCATCACCAAGGTCCCTGGGGGTGTTTCCGGGCAGGGAAGTTTGGGAGTGATGCTCATCAGGGCTGGGAGCCAGGGAAAACCCAGCAGAGGCAGGATCCAGCTGCCTGCCCGCTCCCCCAGCTGAACCCAGCTGGTGTGGCCAAAACCCACCAGACCCAAAAAACCTGCAAGCAAAGCAAAGCAGCAAGGCAGCAGTGGGGGGTGTAGGCCCCCCGATACCAGGGATCCGCCAGGAGGGAGGTGCCGGGGGGGGGGGCGAGACACAATGTGACCAAAGAAGCCAGGGGGTGATCAGCTCCCCACGGCAGGAAAAGGGGACGGAGACGCGGGACACGCACACCAACGCCGGCCTCGAGGGGCTGCCAGCACACAGACCTCCCTGCACAACCAGCCTGGCTCGAGACGAGGGGGGGCAATGGCTGAGCTGCGCCGGGGAGCCCGGTCCCCAGCGCGGAGCTGCACCGGGGGGCCACATGCAGCCCCCCCGCAGGACTCTGGGCAGGCACCCGACTTTCAAGCAGAGCTGTCGGATCCATCGCCCCGGGGAACCTTCTGCCTCACGTCGCCACCTCCTCCACAAAGCCCGGAGGGCACATCCGCAAGCTGAGGCGCCCCAAAGGTGCCTGGAGACCAGCACGGGACACAAACGGGGCACCTCAGCACCCCCGGGCTCATCTCCGGAGGACCTGCCCTGGCGTTCCCCTCCCCGAGCCGCGCGGCTCCGTATGGAAACGAACCACGCAGCCGGCGAGCCCCTATTGCCAAGGCCCCTGAAGCCGGCGTGCGCTCCTCTGTGCAGGCAGCCAGCGTGTCGCATCCCCACACTGCTGCAGCTAAGGCTGGGGGGGCCCCCAAAAAAGTCCTGGCTCCCAGGGTCTTGAGTGGGTTCAGTACTCCCACGGCACAAAACCAGCTCGGCCGGGAGGCGGCTCCGCTACGGGATGGGGGAGGCGGGGAGAACGCGAGCAGGACAATCCCCACCGCACGCCCGGGCAGGTCCGCCGGGCCGGCCCTCTGCAGCAGGGTGATGGAGGAGAGCCCCGATGCTGGGGCTGCCCCGGCTCCTGTCCCGCAGGGCAGCCTGGGGGCCCAGTGGCCAAGGCCCACAGGAAGAGAGAGCACGGGTGACCCTTTTGGGGCACCTGGCCCCCACCACAGACTTGCAAGTCAGAGCTCCCCCCCGGGGGTTGCTGGAGGTGCACTGGGGCAGGGGGCACAGCACAGCACAGCAGCACTGGGGAGCTCCCCCCACCAGGGGAGCTGCACCAGGAGACCCAGTCCTCATTGAGAAGCTGCACCAGAGGGCCAATGACGGAGCTGCACCAGGGGGCCAATGACGGAGCTGCACCAGGGGGCCCGGTCCCCAGCACGGAGCTGCGCCAGGGGGCCAATGACGGAGCTGCACCAGGGGGCCCGGTCCCCAGCACGGAGCTGCACCAGGGGGCCCGGTCCCCAGCGCGGAGCTGCACCAGGGGGCCAATGACGGAGCTGCATCAGGGGGCCCGGTCCCCAGCGCGGAGCTGCACCGCGGGCCCCGGTCCCACCACGGAGGTGCAGCGAGGCC
>NW_005843041.1:213014-213757 GCF_000455745.1 Alligator sinensis
GGGATTGACAGCGAAAGAGGCTGGCAGCGGACCAATCGCAGCAGGCGTCGCTCTTCTGCTGCGCTGGAGGGCGCGGAGGCGCCTGGGGTGGGCGGGGCCAGTGTTAGCACGCCTCCTATTGGCTTAGCCGCGGCAAGGCGCCTGGTGGGTGGGGCCAGCGTGCTAACACGGCTCCTATTGGCTGTTTGGGTGCCTCCCATTGGCCGAGCCCTGCACGAGTTTAAGTTGTTTTTTTTTTCCTTGCCGCTTTCCCATTGGCGGAGCCCTGGCAACCAGGGCTGAGGCGGGGTGTTAACCTGCTCCCTATTGGTGCAGCCCTGCTGACACGTTGTCAGCCCCACTCTCCTTGGCTGAGAGTGATGGGCGCCATTGTGGGCGACGAGGGCACGCGGCCCCAGTCCTGAGGTGGTCGCCAGAGGGCGGCCATGTTGCCCGAGCCCTCCTGCGGGGACTCGTGGGGCGCCCGCACGATGCCGCCCACCGTCCTCCTCGAGTGCCTCCTTCCCAACGGGATGCTGGTGCCCCTGGAGAGCCCCCGCGAGGCCTCGCTGCTGTCCGTGAAGCGCCGGCTCTTCCGCGAGGCCCGGAAATACCCGCTTCCCCACCTCCTCCGCGACGCCGCCTGCTACGTCTTCATGGGCGTCACACAGGACGCCGCCCGAGAAGAGTTTTTCGACGAGGCGCGGCGGCTCTGCGACCTGCGGCTCTTTCGGCCCTTTCTCCAAGTGGTCGAACCCGCCGGC
>NW_005843041.1:213788-218109 GCF_000455745.1 Alligator sinensis
CTTGACCCGGGAGAGCGGGCTGGCCGTCGGCACGCCCGTCCGCGAGCTGGAGGCGTCGAGGGACCCGGAAGTGCGGGACTTCCGCAGGAATGTCCTGAACGTCTGCCGGGAGGCCGCCGAGCGGCGAGGGGCCGACGCGCCTCGCAGCCGGGCTTTGTACACTTGGCCTCCCCGCGTCCACGCTTCGCCTGAGCTGCCCCAGCCCCTGTACGACAAGCTAGACGAAGGGCAAATGGTAGTGGCCATATGGGTCGTAGCCTCCCTGAATAACAAGCAGGAATACCCCTTAAAAATCAGCCACGACTGCGTGCCCGAGCACGCGATCGCCGGAGCAGTCAGGGCGCAAACACGAAGCGCGTCGCTGGCACCTGAGCAACTGAAACGCCGTGTCTTGGAGTACCAGGATAAGTATGTTTTAAAAGTGTGCGGCTGTGATGAATACTTGCTAGAAAGGTATCCTCTCAGCCAGTATAAGCACATCAGAAACTGCATCATGGTTGGCCTCGTGCCCAACCTGATGCTGATGTCCAAAGAAAGCCTGTATGCCCAGCTGCCGTCGGATAGCTTTACCGTCCCATCTTGTCCCAGAGGTGTTTCTACGCCTACCCCGTGCACGAATGCAGAAGCTTCAGCCAAATCCCTCTGGTCTATAAACAGTGCTCTCAGAATAAGAATCTTCTGTGCCACGTACGTCAACGTAAATACACGAGACGCAGACAAGATATACGTCCGAACGGGTATCTATCACGGGGGTGAACCGTTATGCGACAATGTGAAAACTCGAAGGGTGCCTTGTTGCCGTCCGAGATGGGACGAATGGCTGTCGTATGACCTGTACGTTCCTGATCTCCCCCGTGCTGCTCGCCTTTGCCTCTCCCTCTGCTCTGTCAAGGGCAGGAGGGGTGCGAAAGAGGAACATTGCCCACTGGCTTGGGGAAACGTGAACATGTTTGATTACACGCACACTCTCGTATCGGGGAAAATGGCTTTGAGCCTGTGGCCAGTACCACATGGGCTGGAAGATCTGCTGAATCCTATCGGCATGACTGGGTCCAATCCAAGCAAGGAAACTCCGTGTCTAGAGCTGGAGTTTGATAGTTTTGGCGGTCCTGTCAAGTTTCCAGACATGACGGTGATTGAAGACCATGCCAGCAGGGCTGTCTCTCTGGAACTCGGGTGTAACTACAGCCGTATGGAGCTGACTAACAGGCTAGCTAAAGGTTTTGAAGTAAGAGAAAGCGACAAAGAACAACTCCGTGCAATTAGCACAAGAGACCCGCTTTCCGAAATCACTGAGCAAGAGAAGGACTTTCTTTGGAGCCACAGATATAGTTGCGGAAACACCCCAGAAATTCTGCCCAAGCTGCTTTTGTCCGTGAAATGGAACTCGAGAGATGAAGTAGCCCAGATGTACTGCCTGATAAAAGACTGGCCCCTAATCAAGGCAGAACAGGCAATGGAGCTTTTGGACTGTAATTATCCCGATCCCGTGGTGCGATCGTTTGCCATTCAGTGTTTGGAGAAGTGCTTGACCGATGACCAGCTGTCTCAGTACTTAATCCAGCTGGTACAGGTTCTGAAATACGAGCAATACTTAGATAATCTGCTGGGGAGATTTTTGCTCCAGAAAGCACTGACCAATCAAACAATAGGACATTTTTTCTTTTGGCATTTAAAGTCTGAAATGCACAATACAAGTGTGAGGCAGAGATTTGGACTGCTTTTGGAGTCCTACTGTCGCGCATGCGGGATGTACCTAAAGCACCTGCGCAGGCAGGTGGAAGCCATGGAGAAACTAACTCACCTTACTGATATTCTCAAGCAGGAGAAGAAAGATGAAGCACCGAAGGCACAAATGAAGTTTCTCGTTGAACACGTGAGGCGACCAGATTTCATGGAAGCTTTGCAAGATTTTATCTCTCCTCTTAACCCTGCTCTTCGGCTAGGGAACCTCAGGCTCGAGGAGTGCAGGGTTATGTCCTCTGCAAGAAGGCCTCTCTGGCTAAACTGGGACAACCCAGATATTATGGCTGAACTGTTGTTTCAGAACAATGAGATCATCTTTAAAAACGGGGATGACTTACGTCAGGACATGCTAACGCTTCAGGTTATTCGAATTATGGAAAACATCTGGCAAAAGGAAGGTCTTGATCTTCGGATGCTGCCTTATGGCTGTTTGTCTATCGGCGACCGCGTGGGCCTTATTGAGGTGGTCAGAAACTCCCATACAATCATGCAGATTCAGTGCAAAGGAGGCCTAAAGGGCGCGCTGCAGTTCAGCAGCCACACGCTACATCAGTGGCTCAAAGACAAGAACCAAGGAGCAGCGTACGACGCAGCGATCGACTTGTTCACGTGCTCCTGCGCCGGCTATTGCGTCGCTACCTTCATACTGGGCATTGGTGACCGTCACAATAGCAACATCATGGTGAAGGATGACGGGCAGCTGTTTCACATTGATTTTGGGCACTTCCTGGATCACAAGAAGAAAAAATTTGGCTACAAGCGAGAGCGTGTGCCGTTCGTCCTCACACAAGATTTCTTACTCGTGATTAGTAAAGGAAACCAAGACTGTACCAAAACGCGGGAGTTTGAAAGGTTTCAAGAGATGTGCTATAAAGCTTACTTAGCAATTCGGCAGCGGGCCAATCTCTTCATCAATCTCTTCTCCATGATGCTCGGCTCGGGCATACCGGAATTGCAGTCTTTTGATGACATTGCCTACGTTCGAAAGACGCTCGCCTTGGACAGAACTGAGCAGGAAGCTCTGGACTATTTCACAAAACAGATGAACGATGCTCACTACGGCGGCTGGACGACAAAAATGGACTGGGTCTTCCACACGATAAAGCAACATGCCTTGAACTGAAGTGAAAGCAAAGAGGACCAAAACCAATAGCCAGCTTTTAGGGCTGCGCCGCTAACACCTGTTGGATTGGAGTCACACAAACCACGAATGACGTTAGAAGTTATAGCAAGAACAGAGGCAGTTTTCCAAAGGGCTTCACACACGTTTTGTAGGCTCTTTAACTTCATGTTATGCTTTAAACCCAACAAAGGGTTTGGAAGTTTTTCCTGTTTCTGGTTTTTTGATTAAAGGATCATTTGGCAGGAGGAGGAAGAGTGCCAGCATCAGAGGCTGTCCGTGACGTGCTACAGCAAGAGCTCTGGTTCAGGAGGCGGAGACAACACCGCGTTTCTAATGAGTGGAAAGGGAACTTCTCGTTTCCCTTGGCTATTTAGATGCTGCGTATCTGGAAGGAGAGGAGTTTTAAGGGCAGAACTGTTAAAAATAATAGTGAGGGAACCACAGTGCCTTTAACTGTATTCACACACGTCCTGTTTGGGGTTTAACTGAACCTTTTCGTTCTGGGGGCTGTTGTCTGCTTGGTTTTTGAAAGCAACGTGAAATACGCCCGATACGTACCGGGTTTTCCCCTGGGCCGTGTTTGTACAGGGGAAAATAAAACATCCTGGTGTTCACTTTGGGCTCGATTGAATTGAATGTGAACTGAACAGGCAATTTCACGCGTGTTCGGAGCCTAAAGACCAGTTATTAAAATTGTTTAATTAAAATTTATTATGTATTATTTATTAAAATAATCTTTCAATATTTTTTTGTATAAAAGCGATGGCTAGCATAGGAGCTATTATTAGTATATACTTTCAATATGGTTTGTCCCAGAGTTGCTCCTTTAATTTGGCCACCCAGTTCTAGCTGACTAATGCTGCCGTTACCCGTTGTGTCGCTGGGGGTGACCAGCTTTGCTCCTAGGACCAAATTCAGCCCAGGTGAGAGAGGTCACAAGACCGCGCTTGGCAGTGGGAGACACAGCTGGCGCTGGTAGAGCCAGAGGTGAATTTGTCCTCAGTCTCTTCAGCAAGTGAGGTTGGGGGGGGGGTCTGTCCATTCACCCCATTGCTTCACCCCCCAGGCATGTACAGCTCCAAGCGCGGTGTCGAGGCCTCCCCAGCTGGTGCAAACGGACCCAAGCTCCTATCCTTCCACCCTACCCAGCTTCCCCATGCCTGGACCCCATGATACCCCCACCCCACCCCAGTCCAGCAGCCGCGGCCCCTGGGAAGTTCTGCAAAGAGTGTGTTTATTCCCAGGCACGTACAGCGCCGAGCGTGGGGCGTACAAACCAGTTCATATACAGCACGTACAAAACGGGGCAGTATGTACAGAGGAGGCTGGGCTTGGTTGTGAGGTGGGGGGGTGCTGGATTGGGGCTGCGGGCCCAGCCAGGGTCCACCTTCCTGGGGCTGTGGGAGCTGAGGCTTGGCAGGCTCAGGACATGTCAGGCACCACCCCAGAATG
>NW_005843041.1:218242-220759 GCF_000455745.1 Alligator sinensis
CCCTTGTCCCGCAGGGCTAGTTGCCCCCCTCAAATGCCCCTAGCCCCCCACCCCCGTGGGAGGTTATGTGCCAGGGGTGTCTCACCAGGAAGAGGGGGCACTCCATCCTGCCCCGCCCCCCCAGGTGCCCCAGAGCATACTGGGAAGAGCCCAATGGGGGTGGGGGTAGGGGTCCAAGAGACCACCCCCCCAGCCCCACTCAAGCCCCGTCCTCAGAGGCAGTGCAGGGCGAGGAGGTCCCAGGGGGGTCTCCCAGGGCCCGGCTGCCCTCGTGGGGGGGTGGGCATAGCACATAGCGCCCGGCCCCCCGTGGAGGGGGCACCTGGGCCCCGGCAGCCCCCACACACCCACCCTTGGGGCAGCCTGGCTCTTCGGGGCCCCACCCCCCCACAGCACCCAGCTCCACCCTCTCGCCTGCTCCCCCTTCCTCCATGTTGACATAGAGGGTCTCAGCGGGGTCCATGGGGGGCGGGAGCCCCCCCAGGATCTTGGCCAGCGCCTCGTGCAGCTCCTCAAAGCCCGGCCGGTCCCGGGGGCTCAGCGCCCAGCAGCTCGACATCAGCTCGTAGCTGTGGAGAGCGGGGTGGAGTGAGATGTGGCCACCTCTGGGCCAGGATGTTGGGGCTGGGTCTAACAGGGACCTGGGATGCAGCCACTTCTGGGGTCGAATGTGAAGGCTGGGCATAACGGGGACCTGAGATGCGGCCACCTCTGGGGCGGGCACACCCTGAGGACACAGGCCCACCCCACAGCCTGCTGGGAGCGACCCGGGAGGGGCGGGGGGGGGGGGGGGGGGGGGGGGGGGGGGCACTCACAGGCCATCGAGGCAGTCGGGTGGCTGGCGCAGCCGGTGGCCCTGGCGCAGGTAGTCGTAGATCTCGCTGTTCTCCACGCCCGGGTACGGCGTCTGCCCCCGTGTCGCGATCTCCCACATGGTCACCCCGAACGACCACTATGGGGAGGGTGGCGGGGGGGCAGGGGTTAGTGCCCTCCCATTGGCTGGGGGCAGCAAGGGCACCTTCCCATTGGCCACCATTCATGGTGCCCTCTTATTGGCCAGGGGCAGGAACCATGGCCAATGGCAGCAATGGTGTCCCTGCATGAGCCAGGGGCAATCACAGTTGCCTCCCCATTGGTGGGGAACAGCAACCATGCCCTCCCAAGAATGGTGACCTCCCATTGGCCAGGAGCAATAACAGTGCCATCCCAGTGGCTGATGGAGAATAATGGTGCCCACTCATTGGCTGGGGGCAGCACCCATGCCTGCCTACTGGCTGAGGACAGGAACTGTGCCCCTGTACAGGCTGGTGGGGCAGGGACAGTAACGGTGCTCTCCCATTGGCTGGGGGCAGGCCAGCACCCATGTCCTTTCATTCGCTGGGGGCAGTACTGGTACCCTCCCATTGGCCAGAGGCAGGTGGGGGGCAGTAATCATGCCTTCTTATTGGCTGAGGACAGGCAGGGAGCAGAAATGCTGCCTTTCCACTGGCTGGATGAGGACGGGAACCATGCCCTCCCATTGGCTGGGGCCAGTACTGGGGCCTTCCCATTGGCCATGGGGGCAGTAACTGCATCCTTGGGGGCAGTAGTGGCACACTCCCATTGGCTAGGAGTGGGCAGGGGGCCGTGCCGGGGCCCTCCCAGTGGCCAGGGGCCGGTGGCACCTCACCACGTCGCTCTTGGTGGTGTAGACGCGGTCGGCCAGGCTCTCGATGGCGATCCACTTGACGGGCATCTTGGCGATGCGGCCCTGGCGGTAGTAGTCGCCGCTGTAGATCTTCTTGGACAGCCCGAAGTCGGCCACGCGCACCCGCATGCTCTCGTCCAGCCTGGGGGTGGGCTCAGTGTGGGCGGGGCTGGAGGCGGGGTCTCCAAGGGGGGGCCCAAGGACTAGGGCCGTGGGAGGGGAACTCGTGTTAGGGGTGGAGCCACTGGAGCCAAGGGAAGTGGGGAGGGGCTAGGGGCAGAGCTGTTGAGGTCGGGGCGGGGCCATGGAGCTGGCCCGGGGCCACTGAGAATAGGGGGTGGAGACAAGGGGCTGAGGGTGGGGCCATTGGGGTGGAGCTATTGAGGATGGCAGTGTCCCAAGGGGCGGGGCCATTGGGGGTGGGAGTGTGCCCATAGAGCTGAGGCAAGGCCACAGAGTGGGAGGCGGAGACAAGGGCATGTGGGCGGGGCCACTGGGGCAGAGCCCAGGGGCGGGGGGCAGAGCTCCCTAACCAGTGGGGCTCAGGGCCGGGGCGGCGGGTCTGAACCTGCCCGTGCCACCCTTGCCCGGCGGTTGGGGTGTCGGGCGTTGGGGCCACTCACATGCAGTTCCGCGCCGCCAGGTCACGGTGGATGAAGCTCTTGCTGCTCAGGTAGGCCATGCCGCTGGCGATGTCGGCCATGAACTTCAGCAGCGTCTGCATCGGCAGGTACTGTGGGGCGCGGAGGCGGGGGGTTAGCCTGGGGCAGCTGCATCCGGGGGTGGCCACGCGGGGCGGGAGCTCGGGGGGGCAGACACGGCCGGCTGTG
>NW_005843041.1:220988-222070 GCF_000455745.1 Alligator sinensis
TCCAGCCCCCTCCACCCCCCCCCGCAGGGCCCAGCGATGCTTTCCCAGGGCAGCCCTGCCCCGCCTGCCCCTGCAGACCGCAGCCCCCCCCTTCCCGTCCATGTTCCCAGGGCATCGTGGGTGACACGTGGCCCATCTCACGGGCTCTCTGCCAGCCCCTCCCGCCCCAGCCTCCCTCCCCGGCTCCCGGGGGGACGCCGGCATCTTCTGCCCATTCCATTCGCCCCCTCCCAGGCCACGAGCGGCTCCCAGGGCGGATGGGCTGGGCTGCGGGTCGGGAGTGAGGGGCCCCGTTAACCCCTGTGGCGCCAGGCCCCACCAATCAGCGTCATGACGTTGGGGTGGTCGAAGTCCTTCATGCAAACGGCCTCGCTCAGGAAGTCCTCCAGCTCGCTGCGCGTGCAGATGGCAACTGTGGGCACAGGGGCCGGGGTCAAGGTCCAGGGGGCGGGGCCACCAGAGGCACAGCCTGCGGAGGGCGGGGTTACAGGGCAAGAGGCAGGGCAGCCTACAGAGGTGCAGGCACCTGGGGGTGGAGTCAGAGCCTTTGGGGGTGGAGCCACGGCATGCAGGGGCGAGGCCACAGCATATAGAGGCACCCCCCCAGGATGTGGCATGTAGGAAGTGGAATCAGAGCACATAGGGGGCGGAGTTGCAACCTGGGGGGTGGGGCTGCGGCACACAAGGGGCGGGGCCACAGTCCTGGAAGGCAGCTGCTCAGGGCGTGGCAGAAAGAAGACGAAGCTGCGGCACATGGCAGGGAGCCACCACCCATAGGGGCGGAGTGAGAGCCGCTAGGGGGCAGGGCCATTTGGTTTCTGGCACTCAAGGGGTGGGGTCACAGCACCACAGGGTGGACTCACTGCCAGCAGGAGCAGGGCTATGGAGGGGTGTGGCACATGGGGGTGGAGTCCCATCATCTGGGGGCATGACTCACTGGGGGCGGAGCCTGGGCATAGCCCCGCCCCTGGGCCTGGCAGGGGAGCATGGGGGGCACTCACTCTTCATGGTCTTCACGGCCACCTTGAGCACGGTGCCGTCGCGGTGCAGCTGCCCCTCGACCACCGCGCCGAACTCGCCTG
>NW_005843041.1:222752-223397 GCF_000455745.1 Alligator sinensis
GGCCGCCACGTCCCTCACTGCCATTGGTTAGTTGGTTAGTTGGTTTCAGCAGGTGGGAGGGGCACATCCTTGCCATGTGCTTTGCAGAGGGGGGGACCTCTGTGGCTCCCCCCGCCCTACAGCCCCCCCCCCCCCCCCGGGCCCCTGGGGGGGTGGTTTGGGGCAGGAGGCACCAGGGGGGTATCTATGGGGGGTAGTATTGGGGTGAACGCCCCCCCTCACCTGTCTGCGGCTCGGGCTGGCCGTCATCTGCAGGGGAGAGCAGACATGACCCTGTCAGCCCCCACCAGCCCCAAAAGGACCCAAGCCTGGAAAGGACCCAAGGACCCGGGGAGGAGGCCGGGGGCCAAGTTGGGGGTGCCCACCTCCACACCCCGGTACTCACGGTCAGGGCCGGGCACGGGCAGGGGGAAGCTCCAGGGCCCTTCGCCGGCGCCGGTCCGGGCGGCCACGCGCACTGTCAGGTTCTGCACGGCCGGCGCCAGCTCCAGCGCCGCCTCCCGCGCCAGCCCCACGTCCACCACCACCTGCGGGGGGGCCACCGTGTCACGAGCTGCCCCGCCTCAGCTCCTCAGGGGTGTGGCCAGGTCCAGGGGGCGGAGCTCCAGTGGGTGGCCTGGCACCAGGAGGGGCAGGGCCCTGCCA
>NW_005843041.1:224755-225155 GCF_000455745.1 Alligator sinensis
GAGTGGGGGCCCGGGCTGCCCCCCCGGCCCTACCTGCACGGTGCAGTGGGTGAGGGGCTCGTCCCCGCTGGCCCCCGGCTCCCAGGCCAGCTCCAGCGCCGTCGTGCTCTGGGTCACCAGCGCCAGGTTCTGGGGTTGTTGCGGCACCACTGGGGAGGTCAGAGGTCAGGGGTCAAATGGGGGGGGTCACCAGAACTCACCCCTGCCCCCAGATTCACTTGGGAGGCCCCCCTGGGGCCCAATCCTGCCCCCCTCACCTGTGACCACGGCCGTGCGAGAGGTGGTGACGCCCTTGGCGTTGTGCGCTTCGCACGAGAACTCGGCGCTGTGGGTCAGGCCTGCAGGGGGTGGGGGGCGGATGAGTGGGGGGCCTGCCCCCGGTGCCCCTTATTCCCGACCC
>NW_005843041.1:225919-226132 GCF_000455745.1 Alligator sinensis
GCACCCCCCCTGCCCCCCTCACTCCTGACCCACATTCCCCCACCCCCTGATGCCCCTCACTCCTGACCCACAGACCCTGTGCTTACCTGCCAGGGTGAGGGTGGAGGGCACCCGGGCCAGGGCCTCGTGGAGGCCATTGAGGGGGGCTCCGTCCTGCAGCCACACGAGCCGCACGGGCTCGGGGGGGCCCTGGGCCCCGCAGCTGGGGGTGAG
>NW_005843041.1:226273-226584 GCF_000455745.1 Alligator sinensis
CCCCAGCCCCCCTCACTCACCCTCCAGGGTCAGATGAGCCTCATCCGACAGCATCTGCTCCCCGTCCACCCACAGGGCGCACTGGTACCAGCCCATGTCGGACAACTGCACTGCTAGGATGCTGCGGAGGTGGCGGGGGGGAGGCAGGGTTGGGGGGACCTGCTGGTGCCCCTCACTCGCGACCCGCAGCCCCCACCTCAGCTGGCCCCTGCCCCTCACTCGTGACCCGCAGCCCCCACCTGAGCTCTCTGGTGCCCAGCCAGTCGTCCTCGTGCAGGGGCAGGGGGAGCTGGGTGGTGTCGGGCCACCCC
>NW_005843041.1:227046-227451 GCF_000455745.1 Alligator sinensis
GGCTGCCAGGGGAGTGGGGTCCAATAGTCAAAGCGAGGGTGTGGGGGGGAGTCTGGCCACCTGGGGTTTTTGCCTGACTTAGTGCAGTGCCTCAGTTTCCCCAGCTGCCTGACCCCTGGGAGCTGGGGGGGTGGAGGGGGGCGTTAACTCTTCGAGCCTGGGAGCCGCATCCAGCGCGCAGGTCGTGGGAAGGGAAGTCGCACCCAGCCCCAGCGCTGGGGGGTCGCGGCCTGGACCTGTCTCCCCCCATCCAGGGCTTCCGGCCCCCCCAGCCCCCGTCCGCGACCTGGCGAGGCTGCTCCTGGCCCTCAAATGCGGCTGCTTCTGGGGTGGGGGCCGGGGAACGTCCGCACATAACGGCTATGGGGGCCCGGGGGGGGCCCCCCCAAGAAGCGCCCTCTGCCC
>NW_005843041.1:228961-229249 GCF_000455745.1 Alligator sinensis
GGGCTGGGAAAGTCTGTCTTGTGCATCCAGCCTTGCCCCGCGGGGCTGTGGGAGGGTCTGGGGGGCACTGCCAGGGCCCGGAGGGAGTTTCCAAGCCCGGACCTGACTCAGACACTGCCCGCTGCCACCAGCGCCCCCCTGCCCCCGCAGCAATGGCACAGGATAGTAAGGCGGGTAGGGGTCAGACCCAGGGGGCCGAGCCTGGGCTCAGGCCTGTCCTGGGTTGGGGAGGGGGCTAAACTCAATGCAGGGAGACGATGCCTCCCCCCAACCCAACGCTGGCCGCAG
>NW_005843041.1:229300-231013 GCF_000455745.1 Alligator sinensis
CCAGCCCCCTGCGACCCCCCCAGCCCGGTGCAGGGGCAGCCAGGCCTGTCCCCCCAGCTCAGGCTTCAGCCCCCTCCCCACCTCCCGCGGGCTCGGCGCCTCACTGTAGCGCCCCCAAATCCAGGCCTGCGCGGGGAGCGCGGGTCCGGCCGAGCCAGGACACCTGGGCTCCCCCAGCACCCGCGACAGGTGCGAGGACCAGGGGCCCCGGCTGCTGCGGTCGGGCTGGGCCCCCGGCGCCGGCTCCGCGCATTCCTGGGCCGTTGTCTTAGCAGGAAGGAATTTCCTGCCTGCGATTCTCCATTTATTTATACTCCCGCCTGCGGCTCCCACGCACGCCCGGCCAGCTCCGGGCCTGGGCACCGCACAGGGGATGGGGACGGGGCCCACGGGTGCATCCAGGGGTGGCGAGGGGGTGCAGCCGTGGGGGCATCCTTGCATCTTAGTCTCCGGGGAGGGAGATGAGCGTGTGGGACTAGGATGACTGGGCAGATAAAGTCCAGTTTTGGAGCAAAAGCAGAGCAGATCGAACCAGCGCAACGTCTGCTCGAGGGTATCAGCGGACACGAGACGCTTTTCTCCCATCCTAGTGGAGCTGGTGCCGTCCGATCCAGTTTCACATCCAAGCCAGAACACCTTGAACTGGCGGAGCGGACAGTCCCTTGCTGTATGATGCCCCCATTTAGGACACAGAGCACGGTCCAGAGGGGAAAATACGGCCGGAGACGTCCAGGGTGTCAAGTCACGAGTCCTGGCGGTGTCCCCATCTCTTCTTTGGGTTCGTTCAACAAAATCTCGCGTCCTTGGGTGTCTTAAGAGCAGTAAGGGCATCTTGGGTTCAACAAGGACAAGTGCAAAGTCCTGCACTTAGGAGGGAGCAATCCCATACATTGGTGCATGCTGGGGTGATGGGCTGGGCAGCCGCTCTGCAGAAAAGGACCTGGGGGTGACCGGGGGCAAGAAGCTGAACAGGAGCCGGCAGCGTGCCCTTGGTGCCAGGAAGGCAAACAGCATCCTGGGCTGCATGGATAGGAGCGGTGCCAGCAGGTCGAGGGCAGTGATTCTTCCCCTCGATTCAGCACTGGGGAGGCCACATCTGGAGTCCTGTGTCCAGCTGTGGGCCCCCACTGCAGAAAGGATGTGGATACATTGGAGAGAGTCCAGTGGAGGGCAATGCAAATGGTTGTGGGGCTGGGAGACAGGACATGCAAGGAGAGGCTGAGGGAACTGGGCTGATTCAGTCTGGAGAAGAGAAGACCGAGGGGGATTGAATAGCAACTATCTGCAGGGGGGTTGCAAAGAGGCTGGAGCTGGGCTGTTCTCAGTGGGGGCAGATGACAGAAGGAGCAATGGGCTCAAGCTGCAGCAAAGCAAGTTGAGGTTAGAGATCAGGAAAATCTTTGTCACGAGGAGGGTGGTGCAGCACGGGGACAGGCTCCCCAGAGAGGCGGTGGAGTCTCCCTCCTTGGAGGTTTCCAAGGCCCAGGTAGACAAAGCCTTGGCTGGGATGATGGAGTTGGGGCTGGTCCTGCTTGGAGCAGGAGGTTGGACTAGACGTGACGTCCGGACGTCCCTTCCCACCTTCGTCCATGGTTCTATGATCTTAACGGCAGCTCGGATACTTCGCTGTCAGGCATTTCTACCCCTGGGTTCATGGGACCGCACCTGAGAGGTGGCTTCTAGCTTGAGCGATGAGCAGTTCTGCAGGGCCCG
>NW_005843041.1:231070-232188 GCF_000455745.1 Alligator sinensis
CCCGACCCGAGGCAGGTTCAGCCTCGTCCAAACCAGCCCAGACACATCCAGCATCGAACCTCTGAGCAGCACGACCGCCAGCCCTGACACCGCACCGGACATCGCTTCTGGACCTGCCCTGGGAAAGCAGGAGTGCCACGAGGGGCAACGTCCTACCAGGGGGGTCATAGACACCAGAGAGACCCCAGGTCCAGGCTGTGCCCCCACTGCAGAGGAGGGCAAAACCCCCCAGTCTGGACCAGTCTGTCAGGGGGGAAACCCCTTCCTTTCCCAGTGCTGGGCTGAGCCTGAGTGCAAGAGCAAGACCCTCCAGCCAGGATCCTGCAGGGATGGTGCCAGGAGCATTGGCACAGCCCAGCCCCATCCCGAGCCCTAATACCCCCCTGACAGGTGGAGCAGCAAGGAGGGTGGGGGAAAATCCCTCCCAACCCCTTGCAGCAACCAGCAATGCCCAGAGATGCAGGGGATCCCCACGGCAGAGCACAGGCATCACTGCGCCTCCATCACCCCTCCAGCAGCTGCCTTGAGCCCGGCCAGGGGTGAAGAGCCCACAGCCTCCCAGAAGAGACATTGCTCAGGAAGGGGAACAGGGAGCAGAAGCAAGGCCGGCTCCAACATCAAGGCCTTTAGAGTGGCCCATTAACACGTGTGGGGTGGAGAGAGCAGCAGGAACCCAGGAGATGATAAGAATCCATGAAGCCAATGGTCTCGGCACTGCCTGGATAGAAACGCCTCTGCCTCTGGGGGTTTATAGCACAGGGGGGGCAGGGACCCCACCCCCTGCCCTGGGGTCTCAGCTCTCCTGGCCCCTGTTCCCCGGTGCTCCGATCTTTTGTGGCGGGGATATTAAAGCCCCCTTCAAGAGACCCGGGGCGGGGGGTGTCTCTCTACTAGCAGGGAGAGTGGCTGCTGGTCTCACGGGTGGCTGGAGGGGCTCAGCTCATCTGGTGAGAGGCACCGGGGCGGGTGGGGGAGAAGCAGCATGAACTGGGCCCAGTCCTAGCCTGGTGCACGGAGACTGGGAGCCACTGGGCAGTCCTGGGGGGCACCCGCCTGCCCAGGTCTGCAGTGCCAGATGGCTCCGATCCTGCCCTGCTTTGATTCCTGGCTGCTGGAGA
>NW_005843041.1:232377-236422 GCF_000455745.1 Alligator sinensis
CCCCAAACACCCCCCACCCATCCCCATGCATTTCCACCCATGCCCCTGCCTCTCCCTGGGGCTTTTCCAGGCCAGATGCCCCTTCCCCAGCTCCGGGGCTCACTTTGGGTTGAGCCTGGATGAAGGGGGATGTGGGGGGTGGCTACGACTCAGTTTCCCCAGACTGAGCATCTTTGGGTCACCCCCCCAGGACCAAATGTAACCCTTTAACTCTGGGATACGTCACTCCCCAAACACCTCCCTCCCCTCCAAGAAGCCATTTCAGGCCCCCTGAAGCCTGGAGTAGAGGTGCTGGGAACCTGGAAGTGAAAAGCCCCCCAGGGAGGGTCCTCAACGTTTGCAGAGGGGTCGAGGCGGACAAGGGCCTGGCTGGCTCGGGGAGAGAGTTTCTGCCTGGAAACATGTTGCGGGAGATGGAAGGAAAGATCCAGGCTCGGAGGCAGGATGGAAAGGAGGTGGAGACCGGGATCCGGGGATGGAAAACGTCTCCCCGGCATCCGGGACACGGAAACGTTGGAAGGGGGCAGGGAACAAGGCTCCTCTCTGGGGCAGGCGTCTGGATCCGGCCCCACCAGGTTGGATCAAAGATGACATGAGCAGAGACTCCCCCCATCGCCCTCCCTCCGTGCCCCACGTCCTGGCAGAGACCAGCCGGTTTCAAAGGGCCTCTGGGTCCAGTCCAAGCCTCTTTGGAAGTGAAACCAGCTGGAAAATGCCCAGTGCTTTTCTCCCCCCCCGTCTCTGGGCATGTGGATTTGATATTTTTGCAATGAAAATCCCAGGAAAGAAAGAAAAAACCCAAAACAAAACAAGTTACAGGTTGAAAGCCAGCTTCAGGGACAAGCGTCGGGCTTCGAAACCCACCGAACCCTGAAAAACACCCAGGAAAGGCATCGACTCAGCCGAGACCCCCAAGTCCTGCCCTGAAAACTGATTTTTCCCAAACCAGGGAGAAAGGGAAGAGGGAACTTTCTAGCTGAAAGCCGATGGTTCGGCTGAAAACTTACAGAATTCACAAGAAAAGGTTAAAAAAAGGGGGAGTTACCGTATTCTCTCACATACAACACGCGCCTTTGCACTCACAACCGGCTCCCTGTGTGGCTATTCAGGGAGTCAAGTGACTTAATGGATCGTCCCAAGAGGACGGAGCTGGGCTGGTCTCAGTGGGGGCAGAGGACAGGACAAGGAACAATGGGCTCAGGCTGCAGCAAGGCAAGTTGAGGTTGGATATGATATTAGGAAGAACTTTCTCACGAGGAAGGTGGTGAAGCGCTGGATCAGCCTGCTCAGAGCAGCGGTGCAGTCTGCATCCTTGGAGGTTTTGAAGACCCGGGTAGATAAAGCTTTGGCTGGGATGATGGAGCTGGGGCTGGTCCTGCCTTGAGCCCTCCTGAGATCCCGTCCAACCTGAATTTTCTATGATTCTTCTTCACTCCGGAGGTTTGAATGACCATCTCTGTCTTAACTGCTCTTGCCAGTCCGCTAATCAAATTCACATCGCTTGCCTGCTGCTCCTGGTCTCCCTTCTCCCATTTCGAGGTTCCTTTCAAAAGCAGTGATGCACCAGCCTTCAGCAGCAAGTAGGGTTTCAGCTTTAGTTAAGCAGTACAGGGAAGGCGAGCAAGGTGAAGAGGAGGCTCCACCCCTGCTCCACACAGCCATGACCTCTAGACAAGTCTCCCCCCACCTTCATTCTGCCTTTCAAAAGCCACCCGCGGGTCTGTCTGGGCCGCGTGGCAGGACAGGAAATACGGTGCTTCCCCCAGTTTTGACATCTCAACTTCAGTTTCCTTTTGGATGGAAAAGCTCTTTTTTGGGGGGTCTCGAGCTCTCCGATAGCTTCAGGACACAGCCGACTCCCTGTCCCGAAAGTGTTAATTGTTTTGCCGCTGCCTCCCCCCCCAGTTCCTTGCTCGCTCTCCTGGGATTTAGGGCAGGTCTCAGCTGTCCCTGCTGTTGCAGGGCCCCGCCCTGGGCTGGGATTAACCCCCACCCTGGGCCCTGATTGAATCCTAATCCTGAAGCAGCAAACCGTGTTTAATCAGAGGCTTTCATCTGCCCCACTCCCCCCCACCTCCCCGGGCGTCTGCTTGCCCCCGGCTCCGGCTCCCGGCGATGGCAGCGGCTGGCTGCGGCAGAGATATGCACACACGCACACATACACTATAGGCCCAGAGATACACCCCACCCCACCCCACCCCCACACACACACACAACAGGCAGAGATATAGCCACCCCCACCCCCTAGGCATACACGCATACCCTAACGACAGAGAGATACACACCATAGGCAGAGATATAGCCACAGACACACACACAGAGCAGAGATTGCGTGTACATCTCTGTACAGAACTGTGGCTTTGCTCAGAGGTTCGATGCCCAGCTTGTCCGGGCCACTTCGGACAGGCCTGCTCCTGCCTTGGGCTGGGCTTGGACTGGATGTGACCCCTGGAGCTCTCTCCGGAGCAATTTAGGCCCTTTTATTTCTTTAAATGACCGCCGATCTGGGCTGCATGGACAGGCTTGGAAAACAAAGACCGTGGGCAAAAGCCAAGAGTCGGCGTTATCCAAGGGCTGCAGACCACCAGTTTGGAGGCCTGGGTGGGCAGGACTGAGAGGGAGAGGCTGGAAGAGCTCGAGGGGTCACGTCTGGAGACGGAGGGGGGGGTTTGATCCCAGTCTTGGGGCGACAACAGAGAGGACGGGGACAGGCTTTTCTCTGGGGCCGCAGGGGACAGGACTAGGAGCAACGGCCTCCAGCTGCAGCAGGGGAAACTGAGGCTGGAGAGGAGGAGGGTCCAGCACTGGGCGTCTCCATCCCTGGAGAGGTCCAAGCGCAGGCTGGAGAGACCCGGGGCCGGGAGGGTTTGAACAGGGCCGATCCAGATGTGACCCAAAGAGGTCCCTTGCAGCCGGGCTTCCCCCTGACACCTGCCTGCCCGTCTCATTCCCCTCTCCAACGCGACCTGCTCCTCGCTCTATGTGCGTGCAGCGCCGTGCACACAGGGCCTTTTGCTTTCAGTGCTGTACAGTGTCCTACAGCCGCCAGGGTTGGGGTGTGCAGGGGAGCCCCACCTTGGGCCCCGGGAGCTGACACCGGGACTCTCCCCGCAGGGGGGTTCCTCTTCAAGCAGTGGAAGGAGAAGTTCCTCTTCCTGGCCCTGGACGGCAGCCTGATCATCAGCCGTGACGCCCAGTCTCCGGCCGAGCTGGGCATCTCTCTGGGCACCAGCTGCCGTGCCATCCTGGAGGGCCGCGAGCTCGGGGACCTGCCTCGCCTGCCCGGGGGCGCCCGGCCTGACAGCTGCCTGGGGCTGAGCCTCAGTGACGGCCGGGTCTTGCTCCTCCTGGCCCCAGACAGCCAAGTTTGCAGGTAGGACCAGGGTGGAGGGCAGGGGGAAAGCAGGGCGGGCAACTCCCGGCCTAGGGGAGATGCAGACGTGCAGGGGATGGGGGCTGCTATCCAGCACCTGTTCTCTGCCCCACTCAGCGGGGTGCCCGAGAGCCTTTGCAGGGTGCTACAGCGGGGACCTGCCCTCGGCAGCTCCCATCACTGGGTACAACCCCGGCGGGGGGGATCGGCTGCCCATTCGCCCTCCCATCTTGCTGGCCGCACGCGAGGAGCCAGTTTCAGACCCAAGCCAGCACAGATCGAACTAGGGGAACGTGCGCTCGTTTGCTACGATATCAGTTAAACAGAGGCTGGAAGCTTTGCCCCTAGGCTAGTGGACCTGGCACTAGAGGATCCACTTTCAGACCAAAAGCAAATCCAAACGTAACCTTTGCAACACGCAGCCCTTTGCTAGATGAGTTTTGAAGTTTAAACAACAAACAACACCTCAAACGAGGCAAAACCTGATACGCTGCCCTGAGTCCCATGGCTGTCGGAGTTCAACGACGGCTCTTCTTTAGCTCCGCCCAGCAAAATCTCACCTTCTTGAGCACCTTCCTGGTGCCTCTGATGTGTCGCTGTTGGTTGTTTTGACCCCTGAGCTCGTGCGACGGTGCCCGCATGAAGAGTTGAAGCCATTGCAGGGCAGGGAAA
>NW_005843041.1:236443-239452 GCF_000455745.1 Alligator sinensis
AGATGCTGGTTTACCAGCAGTAGGTGCAGGCAGAGGAAAGGCTGGCTTGAGCAGTGCAACGATCAAGACTGTTAGAAAGGAGAGAGAGCCTTTAACATGTGTGGGGTGGAGAGATTAGCAGGAATCAGGGAGGTGAAGAAGCCCATGGACTCAGGGCTGCCTGAGTAGAAATGCCCCTGCCTCTGCCGGCAGTTGGGTTTAAAGTCTGGGTGTGGTAAGAATCAAAAAGGGTGCAACAGCCCTGCTGCCCCCCACCGGGATCTGCCCCAGGGGGTGTCCTGCCCCTACTGCCCTCAACCGGCACAGCCCCTGTGCCTCCAGCTGCCTCCGTCCGGCACCTGGTGACCCAGCTCTGAGCTGTGCGCCACGGGGTGGTGTGGATGGGGGGAAGAGGTTGGCTCCAGGGCACTAACCTCCCCTCTTCTTCTCTTCCCCGGCTTCCAGGCAGTGGCTTAATGTCCTCCGCAAAGTCAAGGAAGTGAGTGCAAAGGGATTCAGGGGGCCTCAGGGGGGACCAGCCCATGGCCCCATCGGTGATGGAGCTCTTCTCTCTGTCTCTGCCCAGAGCTTCTCCCAAGGGTCCCCCACGAGCTGCCGGCTCCACATCCGCTCGCCCGCCAGGACGTGCTGCTGGACCGAAGCGGGAGGGGGTAATGAGTCCCCTGGTGCAGAGAGGAGAGAAGGTGCGAGGTCCCCCATGACTTGAGCCCCCCTCACCACGGCCCTGGCACCACAGCCACGGACCCCGCAGTCAGCAGGGCTCTGGGTCTCCCATTAGCCTTGGCGCTGGAGAGCCATGGCGAGGGGCTCATTCAGACCCAGAGCCAAGGGGGGTCTCATGGCACCACCTACCCCTGCCTTCTCTCCCCAGCCCCCACCAGGACGAGCCAGCGCCTGGAGAAGCGCTCCGCGCACTGCCTCCGCCATGGCTCCCCGGCTCTGCCGGGGGTCCGGGCTGCCTGCTTGCTGATGGGGAGTGCAGCGGCCGGCCCCACCATGGGCTACATGGTCACCTCGGCACCCACCGCCCGCCCCACTGAGGCCCTGCCCCCTGACTTCAAGGAGCTGGGCTACCACCCGAGCGCCTGCGACCCCGAAGCCGCCCCCTACGACGCGCTGGACTACGAGGGCCTGGACCAGGACTTTGATGCGCCCGATTTTGGGGGCTTCGCCTTCTAGAGACCCCACCCCCTTCTGCACCCCCTTCCCCAGACCTAAAGGGCTACACCCCGGGCTGGCTGCACCCCAGCTGCCCGCCTCCCCTTCCCCGCCCATCAGTGGGCGATGACCGGGCCATCGGAGCCATGGGGGACTTCTCTAAAGTCCCTGAAACAGGTGAGAAATCCCCTTCCCTTCCCCTCGGTGCTCAGAGGTGCTTCCCATCTCCTCCCTGCTCCCTCCAACCCTCCCCGCCACCGCTGCTTTCCCCACTGTCCCTGGAGGGGGCTGGGCTCACCTGGGACAGGGACGGTGGTACGGGCAGAGATGGGCAGGGGGGCATCCCCCACCCTCCCCAGCCCCTGTGGGAGCAGGCTCGGGAAGGGGGAGCCCCTCCACCCATCACCTCTGCTGCTGTCCCTGGTCCCAGCCCCCCCCATGCCACCCAGCTGGAGCAGGTGGGAGGGGCTTTGAAGCATCCCCCCCACCCCGACAGTGAAGGAAGCAATAGAGGTAGGTGTTTCTGAGCACGGAGGAGAGGGAGGGGGGCTTCTTACCTGCTTTGGGGACCCTTAAGGAACACCCCCCCCCAGACTCCTGGGGTGCAAGCCAATCTGAAAAGTGTGTGTGTGTGTGTGTGTGGGGGGGGGGAGTTCAGGCACTGCCCCCCCCCACTGGATCCACTCCTGGCTAAACCAATGCCAAGGGGACAGTGTCCCTCCCGCACCCCCAGCTTTGCCGCCTCCACACTCCTTCATACAGGGAGAAATCAGGCCTCCTAGGCACATTACCGTATCTTCCTGCCTACAGCCCGCCCTGCCCTGCCCCCCCCAATATAATCTGTGCTGTCTTGTCGAAAGGCAGAAGGAAGGGAATGAACAATCTTTCCAGAAATGGCTCGTACTGTATTTCCCGCATATAAGGTGCCCTACAATTGCCAGCAGCTTATTTTAGTGGGGGGTGGGGAGGAGTATGTTGTATGCGAGATAATACAGTACCAGGGATGGTTTTGGTCTCTTTCTACCCCAAATTAGGTGTCTTTGCCGTTGCTTTTTAAATCCCAGTTGCTTTCCTTAGTGCTCCGCTTTCCTGTCCTGCTGCCACAACCGGGGTTAGGATCTGGCCCTTACTATTTGTCCCCCCACACCATGTAGGGGTAAGGGAGGCAGGGTGGGGTCCTTGGCATCGTCAGTCCCGTGTGGGGGTTTTTTGCATTAAATCATAGCAGCCTCCTCCTGTCTCCCTGTGGTCCTTGCTTAGGGCATCAGTTTTTGGAGGAAAAGGCAGCCGGGTCCGGCTGTCTCTGATGGACCGCAGCCAGCACCCTAGGGGTTACCGTATTTCCTCATGTACAATGTGCCCTGGAATATGTGGCGCACCTTGTTTTTGCTCGGCGCTGGAGGAGGAGAGAGATTTTTCCTTGTAGGAACGGTGGAGCGGCAGCCAGGGGGAAGTGGGTTTTTGTATTTGCCAGCTGGCTCCGGCACCGCTGAGCTCATCCTTTGGAGAGGCCGTGGGCCAGGAAAGGGGGACCCCACCCTCCCCCAGGCTCGTGCCGGAGCACTTATGTGCGTAGCTTCTCTGAGGAGCCTTGCAAAGCTGGATGGCCAGGGCCTCCCCAGGGTCTCCTCCAGCTCAGCCCCGAGGTCCAGGCAGCGTCAGCCCTGTCCCAGCCCTCCCAGACACGTCCTGGTCCCGCCTAGTGCTAACGCCACGCTGCAGCCCCATTGCACGGCAACAAGAGATGTTGTCCTGAGACACCCAGGGTCCCTGAACCTGCCCGGGGTACAGCCGGGGGCTGCTTCAATCGTGTGAGGAATGGGGTTCAATGCACTCAAGAGACCCCAGGCA
>NW_005843041.1:239462-246897 GCF_000455745.1 Alligator sinensis
TGTGCCCCCCCCCCCCCCCCCCACACAGAGGCCATGTCCATCTGAGCGCACAATTTTCTTCCTGATCCGAAGCAAGACCCTTTAGCTAGACCCTCCAGGGCTGAGTCCCAGCAGGAGCATGGGACCAGCCCAGTCCCAATCAGAGTCCTAGAGAAATCAAGGCGACCGGATTAAAAAGCCAAGGCCCCGGGGGATATTCCCTGCTGGGTGTAGCTAGGAGCACTCAGAGCACGCATTATCCGCCCCCCACCCCCACCCCGGCTTGCGGCTTGGCTTTTCAATCTCTAGAGGTCAGTCCTCTTGGGTTAAATCCCCCCCGCCACCATTTTCCATGGAGGGAAGACTGGAGAGCAGCAGCGCCTTTTAACCCTCCCTGTTCCTAGAACAAGTCCCACGATGCAGAGGCGGACGGGCAGCAAAGGCCAGCAGAGCACCAGATGCCGTGGCTTGCGGCTGTCATCTGGGCTGAGACGCAGAAGGGAAGGACACGAGATCTCGATGAGGGCTGTCGGCCACCGAGACCGATGGGCCTTGAATGGGGTGGATCTAGGAGTTGGAAAAGGTCCTGCGGTGCAGATAAAACACATTTTTCTTCCATGACAGAGGAAGGAGAAGGTTTCCTAATACACTCAAAGCCAGATGCTTTACAGGGGCAGATCTGGGAGGAGGGTGCATTGGTGCACCTGCCCTCCTCCCCCAGCTTTAATTCCTGCTCCATCCAAAGTTTAAAGCCAGCAGTGGCAGGGGCATTTCTATTCCGGCAGCTTCTGTGTGATGATGCACCTATGCCCTGCCTTCCCCAATTTTGCAAAATCCTAGATCCACCCACAATGCTATACTGTCCATTTAAAAGGAAAACAAACACTAAACATGACTTCATTGGAATGTGCCCTCATTTGCTAGCTCATATATTAAGTTTAAAAAACCAGCAACTTAGCAACTCCAGGCAACGAGAGTCCAAAGATGTTTCATTTGCCCTGGAGTCATTCCAGTTATGGGTGCTTCTCATTCAGATTCATAAACCAAAATCATAGAAATCATAGATAATGAGGGTGTGACCCCAGGAGGTCACATCTAGTCCAACCCCCTGCTCCAAGCAGGACCAGCTCCAACTACATCATCCCAGCCAGGGCTTTGTCTACCCGGGTCTTCAAAGATGGAGACCCCACCGCCTCTCTGGGGATCCTGTTTCAGTGCTTCACCACCCTCCTCATGAGAAAGTTTTTCCTAACATCCAACCTCAACTTGCCTTGCTGCAGCTTGAGCCCATTGCTCCTTGTCCTGTCATCTGCCCCCACTGAGACCAGTCCAGCTCCATCCTCTTTGCAGCCCCCCTGCAGGGAGGTGAAGGCTGCTATCCAATCCTCCCTCTGTCTTCCCTTCCTTAGACTAAACAAGCCCAGTTCCCTCAGCCTCTCCTCATCTGCCATGTTCCTCAGCCCCCAAAACATTTTCATTGTCCTCTGCTGGACTCTCCAATCCAGAGCCTTCTTGAGCATCTGGACTGTGCATCTGACACTTCCATACAAATAATTTCCACCCCTGCATTCAGGCTCCCATGCGCTCACGTGACCACACCCGAATTAAGATGTTCAGCTAGGACTAAAAACAGTCCACAGGGCTGGGAAACAGAAGAGACGTTCCCAGGAATGGTGGACGAATGGCAACAGAAGAAAGGGTAGTTTGAATTGGGGGAACATCCAGACCATTAGAAGGGAGAGAGGGTCATTCACACCTGTGGAGCAGAGAGATTAGCAGGAATTGGGGAGATGACAACGAGCTGTGAAGTCAATGGATTCCCTCACCGCTGCCTGGATAGAAATGCCGCTGCCTCTGCCAGGCCGTTGTGTTTAATTTTTGGGCGGAGCAGGAAGCAAAGGGGGGCATGACTGCCCCACTGCCCCCAATCAGATCCACCCCTGGCCTGGACCAATTAGCCATCTGCGCGGCTAGGCTCGGAGGGGAACAATGTCCTCACCCCCTGCATACCCAGCTGGACTCCCTCCCTGGTGGTGACCATGTGGGTCATTGCTCCTTCTCTTCCTCATTAGCAAGGATTGTCTTTTGCTTGATGACCCACAAGAAGACCATGGAAGACCTGAGGAAACCCCACCATAATGTATCACCTATAACACGCACCTTCCCCTGAAAACCCAGCTGGGGAAGAGTGGGGTGGACCTTATACATGAGAAAAAAAAGGGATCCCCACTGGTCTGGAAATGTGTGTTGGGGGAGTCATGGCTCTGGGCAATGACCACCCCCTGATACCGCATACCCAGACCTGTGGGGAGCCCCCGGGGGGCTGGTACCAGACATCCAGCTGCTGCAACTTAGGTACCACAAAGGACAATTTTCCCCCTCCTCCCGTAACTATTCAGGCTGCCCGTCCATGCCAAGGGGCGCGCTATAAGCAGAAAGTTATGGTACTCTCCTAGCACAGCTTAATCCAGATGCTGCGGGGATGAGGAGCACAGCACAGACGGGCCCTGGCCTAAAGCTTCATTTAAACTCCCATGAAACCACTTTTCCACCCAGAAAGCCGGGGGAGGAAGGCGGTGGGGGCAGGGTTGGGGATTAAATCCTGCTCTACCAAGAGGCTCATTAAAAGCACCTCTTCCACCCAGTCCCTCCCAGTGTGCCCGCGGGTCCAGAACTGGTGCACGCTGGGCGGTTCCTTATTGCTAGGCGATCTGGCTGCACTGCCTGACGTCAGCCGTGGAGGAGCTCCAGCCCAGGGGCCAGCCCCATCCCACCCTCCGCACGGCGTGCTCCTAGCCTGGGTACGGCGTCCCCCACCGTGTGCCCTGGTTCCCCGGAAAACGGGGCCCTGCTCCAGCCTAAACATGACTTCATTGGAATGTGCCCTCATTTGCTAGCTCATATATTAAGTTTAAAAAACCAGCAACTTAGCAACTCCAGGCAACGAGAGTCCAAAGATGTTTCATTTGCCCTGGAGTCATTCCAGTTATGGGTGCTTCTCATTCAGATTCATAAACCAAAATCATAGAAATCATAGATAATGAGGGTGTGACCCCAGGAGGTCACATCTAGTCCAACCCCCTGCTCCAAGCAGGACCAGCTCCAACTACATCATCCCAGCCAGGGCTTTGTCTACCCGGGTCTTCAAAGATGGAGACCCCACCGCCTCTCTGGGGATCCTGTTTCAGTGCTTCACCACCCTCCTCATGAGAAAGTTTTTCCTAACATCCAACCTCAACTTGCCTTGCTGCAGCTTGAGCCCATTGCTCCTTGTCCTGTCATCTGCCCCCACTGAGACCAGTCCAGCTCCATCCTCTTTGCAGCCCCCCTGCAGGGAGGTGAAGGCTGCTATCCAATCCTCCCTCTGTCTTCCCTTCCTTAGACTAAACAAGCCCAGTTCCCTCAGCCTCTCCTCATCTGCCATGTTCCTCAGCCCCCAAAACATTTTCATTGTCCTCTGCTGGACTCTCCAATCCAGAGCCTTCTTGAGCATCTGGACTGTGCATCTGACACTTCCATACAAATAATTTCCACCCCTGCATTCAGGCTCCCATGCGCTCACGTGACCACACCCGAATTAAGATGTTCAGCTAGGACTAAAAACAGTCCACAGGGCTGGGAAACAGAAGAGACGTTCCCAGGAATGGTGGACGAATGGCAACAGAAGAAAGGGTAGTTTGAATTGGGGGAACATCCAGACCATTAGAAGGGAGAGAGGGTCATTCACACCTGTGGAGCAGAGAGATTAGCAGGAATTGGGGAGATGACAACGAGCTGTGAAGTCAATGGATTCCCTCACCGCTGCCTGGATAGAAATGCCGCTGCCTCTGCCAGGCCGTTGTGTTTAATTTTTGGGCGGAGCAGGAAGCAAAGGGGGGCATGACTGCCCCACTGCCCCCAATCAGATCCACCCCTGGCCTGGACCAATTAGCCATCTGCGCGGCTAGGCTCGGAGGGGAACAATGTCCTCACCCCCTGCATACCCAGCTGGACTCCCTCCCTGGTGGTGACCATGTGGGTCATTGCTCCTTCTCTTCCTCATTAGCAAGGATTGTCTTTTGCTTGATGACCCACAAGAAGACCATGGAAGACCTGAGGAAACCCCACCATAATGTATCACCTATAACACGCACCTTCCCCTGAAAACCCAGCTGGGGAAGAGTGGGGTGGACCTTATACATGAGAAAAAAAAGGGATCCCCACTGGTCTGGAAATGTGTGTTGGGGGAGTCATGGCTCTGGGCAATGACCACCCCCTGATACCGCATACCCAGACCTGTGGGGAGCCCCCGGGGGGCTGGTACCAGACATCCAGCTGCTGCAACTTAGGTACCACAAAGGACAATTTTCCCCCTCCTCCCGTAACTATTCAGGCTGCCCGTCCATGCCAAGGGGCGCGCTATAAGCAGAAAGTTATGGTACTCTCCTAGCACAGCTTAATCCAGATGCTGCGGGGATGAGGAGCACAGCACAGACGGGCCCTGGCCTAAAGCTTCATTTAAACTCCCATGAAACCACTTTTCCACCCAGAAAGCCGGGGGAGGAAGGCGGTGGGGGCAGGGTTGGGGATTAAATCCTGCTCTACCAAGAGGCTCATTAAAAGCACCTCTTCCACCCAGTCCCTCCCAGTGTGCCCGCGGGTCCAGAACTGGTGCACGCTGGGCGGTTCCTTATTGCTAGGCGATCTGGCTGCACTGCCTGACGTCAGCCGTGGAGGAGCTCCAGCCCAGGGGCCAGCCCCATCCCACCCTCCGCACGGCGTGCTCCTAGCCTGGGTACGGCGTCCCCCACCGTGTGCCCTGGTTCCCCGGAAAACGGGGCCCTGCTCCAGCCCAGCTGAAGCTGGAGAGACTCGGGCTTGCATGTTCGTACCCGACGGCCCCAGGACTCAATAAGACGGGGCCCCGATCTGGGCCCCTCGTGGCAGCAGGGATAGGCAGGGCACTGCGCTGAAGGAAGGGGTGGGCGGTCCCGGGGGAGGCCACTCGCTTTCCAAAACAAATTACCCTGCAGACGGTGACAGCAGGATTGGATACGAGAAGGGAGGCCAATGATGTCAGGCGGCCTGGATAACAACCCGCCTCCTCCCATCCCCAGCTGTTAGCAAACAAGACATCCCTACGCTGGTCTAGTCCAGGGCAGGGCCCGGAGTGGCTGCGCGCTGTGTTTTGTAGCGTACAGGGTGCCCTATGTCCCCTCCTGGAACCCCCCCCGCCCCAACAAATGGCAGCTAGGAAGTTTAGTGCACGTGATATGCGAGGAAATACGGTAAGAGCTGGTTCTGGTGCTTGCTGGGCAACAGAAGAGGTTAGATCTGCATTGGGTGGCAGCCGAGGGGAACAAGGAGCAGGCTCCCAGAGCCGTGGGGCTGGCAGGGAGCTCCAGAGGTCACGGCTACTCCAACCTTGGCCCGAGGCAGGATCCGCCCCGTCTAACCCAGCCCGGACAAACCCAGCATCGAACCTCCGAGCAACACGACTCCGCGCTGGGCATTGCCCCCGCCGCTGGGAGATCACGGGGCAAATGTCCTGCTGGTGGAAAAGGGGGTTCATAGACGCTGCAAAGACCCACAGGCTGAGGCCGTGCCCTTGCTGTGGAGGAAGGCAGCATGGACCAGTCTGACCAAGGGGGAAATCCCTGAGCACGGGAACAAGACCCTCCAGCCAGGACCCTGCGGGGTTGGTGCCAGCAGGAGCATTGGCACAGCCCAGTCCCATCCTCAGCCTGGGCTGCAAAAGCACCCAGCATCTCTTGGGGAGGCTTAACCCCGCCTGACACTATAGCAGCAAGACGGAGCGGGGTGAAATTCCCTCCCAGCCCCACGCGGCAGCCAACACAGCCCCGAAGCCCGGGAGATTCCCACAGCAGAGCACAGGCATCGCTGCGCCTCCACCACCACCCCCAGCAGCTGCCCACCCGCCCGGGATGGAGACCCTTGCACCACCCTGGCGCCTGCTCCCACCTCCCTGCTCCCACAGCAACGCAGGTTTTCCAGGCGTGCCCGGCTGGAGGTTTACAGTTGCTTTTGGGCCCGACTGTGTCGCGGGGACAGGTCTAGACGTGGTTTCGAAGGCGAGACCTTCTTCTACAGCTCTCTGCCCACGGAGGTGGTCCTGGGACAGCTTGGCTCGTGGCAGCCTGGCTCGACCATCCCGGCTCCAGCGGGGCATTGGTGTCGGGGGCCAGGCTCAGCTGTGGAGGAACAGTGCCGCGCAGTGGTCAGGGGAGGCAGGACCAAGGAGCCTCTGGAGGGCATGGTTCACTTCCCAGCTCCTTATGGACAAGAAACCACCTCTCTCCGAGCCTCAGTTTCCCCCCGGCAGTGGGGGAAAGGGCTCTGTCCTCCCCCCATGCATCAGGAGGGTTAATTCCTCGGGGTAAGGGGGGCTTGAGCCAACCACTGGCTCCTGCAGCTGGAGAAGGGCCGGCAGGGATTGCAGGGGCTTCTAGGGTCTGTTGGAGGCCTGGCAGCCCGCAAAGGGGCTGGAGGGAGAAGCTCTCTTTTCTCCCACTTGCCCCTTCCCAGAGCCACCTCCCCAGTCTCATTTTGCACTGCGGGGAAGAGAGAAGGCTGCCGGTGTCTCTTGTGACCCCACATCTTCCCCAAAGGCTTCTCTGCGCCCCCTGAGCCAGTGCACCTTTCCTGCCTCAGAGCAGCTCCATCACCGCCAAAAAAGCAAAGAAAACATTAGGGACGATTAAGAAGGGAACAATGAAGAAAGTGGCAAACCTCATGAGGCCCCTTCATCAACCCGCCCTTAATACTGTGCCCAGCTCTGCTCCCTGCACCTCCAGAAGGGTGGAGAAGAGCTGGGGAAAGTGCAGAGAAGGGCCTTCTCCCATTTCTGTGATTTCCAAGGAACTGGGACTTCGGTGCGTATCTTCTGGCTCAGCGCCCAGAGCCACCCTGACTTCTTGCAGACAGTCACGTCCTTGCCCCTGCACAGTTTGTCCAGGACCAGCCGCCCTGCCGCAGAGCCTCGTGGGGCTGGAGGTGCATCACGGAGCTGAGGCAGAACCCTACGTGGGCACAGCCAGGATTTTGCAAAGAGGGGGCAGCTGAGCTGGGACCCTGGATCCTCACATCCTGGCTGTTGCCAAGCCAGAGATCCAGTGTCCAGTGCTCTTGGTTCAGCCCAAAAACTGTGGTCACTTCGTGGTTCCTCGTGACAGAACCGGACATGGGCACAGGCAGGATTTTGGGAAGAGAAGGCAGCTGGGCTGGGACCCCAGATCCTCACATCATGGCCACAAAGCCAGAGATCCAGTGTCGCCTGCTGTTGGCTCAGCCCCAAGGGCTCCCACTACCACGGCGGCATCATCCCGTGTCCCCTCCGCGCCCAGTGCGGATGGCGAGGCAGGACGTGACAAGTGGCCAAACCCCTGAGGGCCCCAGAGCCGTCTGCTGAAGGGGCACGCACACAAGAAAAACAGGTGCACAACCAGCCACTCTTGTA
>NW_005843041.1:246921-247185 GCF_000455745.1 Alligator sinensis
AGGTAAAAGGGAAGGCCCCCCAGGTCACCCTCCCCTCTCCTTTGCCCATCCATGCCTCCGGAGACAGGCCCTGGCCCCAGGCAGGCAAGTGACCCTGGGAGAAGAAGAGCCCCAGGCACCAGCTTGGAGGAAATAGGCATCGGCGGCTGTTGGGCACGGGAGTGCAGGGCACAGCTTTGGGGTCATCATGTCCTGGACCCTCTAAGGCTGCAAAGGGAGAGGAACGGGGGAAAAGCCTGCTCGGACCCTGTCCCTCCCCCATCC
>NW_005843041.1:247973-250799 GCF_000455745.1 Alligator sinensis
GAAAAGGGAAGGCCACCCAGGTCACCCTCCCCTCTCCTTTGCCCATCCATGCCTCCGGAGACAGGCCCTGGCCCCAGGCAGGCAAGTAACCCTGGGAGAAGAAGAGCCCCAGGCACCAGCTTGGAGGAAATAGGCATCGGCGGTTGCTGGGTGAAGGAGTGCAGGGCACAGATTTGGGGTCACCACGTCCTGGACCCTCTAAGGCTGCAAAGGGAGAGGAACGGGGTAAAACCCTGCTCAGACCCCATCCCTCTCCCTTCCAGCACCACTCTCTGCTACCCTGGCACATGAGAGACCGAGCAGGATAGAGCCAGGGTCTGACCCCGCACCTTGGACCCTGGATGCCCCTGGTCTGAGCGGGCCACGCCATCGCATGAGGCAGACCTGGGCTTGCGGTCCCTGGCGTGTGGGGAGACTGGGCGGGCAGTATTGCCCCAGGCAGTATTGCTCAGCCCCGGTGGGCACCACTCTCCTCGGGCTGCAGCCTGGGATCTCAAGGGGCCGCGACCCCGAGTGCCCCCGGGGACGGGTCAGGAGCCGTTCTTGATGTCTGATTACTGAGGACCTCAGCGAGAAGTGGGGAGTGGGTGGGTGAACAATTAACCAGCCTGGGCCTTCCACGGAAAGTGCAAAGACACAATGAAGGGAAGGTGACACTTGCGGCCATGGGGAGGAGCGACCCCCCAGGAGGCGAGTCCTTCTGCCCCACTCCCCACCTTTATTGCCTTCTCCCACTCCTGCAATTTCCAAGGAACTGGGGTTTGGCGGTGCTTATCTTTTGGCTCACAGCTCAAAGCCGCCCTGGCTTCCTCCAGATGGTCACGGCCTCGGTGCCTGCACGCTTTGATCAGGACCAGCCGCCCTGCCGCAAAGCCTTGTGGGCCTGTGGGTGCATCGTGGTTCCTCGTGACAGAACCAGACATGGGCACAGGCGGGATTTTGGGAAGAGGAGGCAGCTGGGCTGGGACCCCAGATCCTCACATCATGGCCACGAAGCCAGAGATCCAGTGTCGCCTGCTGTTGGCTCAGCCCCAAGGGCTCCCACTACCACGGTGGCCCCGTCCCGTGTCCCCTCCGGGCCCAGTGCGGACGGCGAGGCAGGACGTGACAAGTGGCCAAACCCTTCAGCACTTCAGAGCCATTTGCTAAAGGGTCCACATAAAAAAGGGTCTGGGACATGCCCAGGCAGCAGGACACATACAACAAACACAGCACAGGGTTTCTCCAGTTAGACAGGTGCCAGGAGCTTGATGCTGGTTCAAGGGGAACCTGTGCTTTTGTGATGAGGGTCAGATAAAAGCCCAAGCCAATATGACGGATGGATTGTGCACTGATTTGCTAGTGCATATTGGAAGGTGCAGAGAGATACAACAAACCAGGCCAGAAGTAGTCAAGAGATGTGTCATTCATCCTGTTGGCGTTGGAGTTAAATGCACATCTCTTATTCACGTTCATCACCCAACATCCTGCCTCCTTGACCGTCTTGATGGCGTAGCATAAACTGAACTAACGTAGCTGATGCTAACAGAGAGTGTAATAGTAGAGCAATGTAAGCGTGGTATCTTGTCCCGTAAGCAACCTGAAAACTCCACTTTGTATCATTCTGCTTGACATAAGTGAATGAACTCTGCATAGCCTTTATGTACGAGTGTGTGTAAAAGGGTGAATGGTGAGAGAATGGCATAGAGACGGGAGAAGAAGATTTAACTGGTTATGTAAGGAACACGGCGCCAAACGTAAGTTACCGGTCAGTAAACTAATTACTGAATGGCTGAAGAATTCCTTTTAGGCCTAGGGCACAAAGAGGAAAATGAGTCGAAGGAATGCACCCATCCTGCCAGGTGGGCAGCAAGAGCACTCCAAGGCGGAGAGAAGCTGAAAACCAAAGAAGAACAACCGCAAAAACAGACGCTGGGCATGAAACCCGCCAAAAGCACTGAAACACAGGATGCCAATCCCTATAAAAGAACACTTTGAAAATGCCAAGTTGCGGGAGTCCCTTTCTGTACTGCTACTTCATCGGAGCACAGATGCATGTGTTCACCCCACTCCAGCTGTTATCTTCAAACCTGCCATCTTCAAATCATCATCATCTACTCAATGAGCCCGGGTTGGCCACCCTGGGCGATACTGAGCACCTATTGCTGGTGACTATATCTGGGTGGGGGTGGATGAAATGGTTGTTTTGTGTATGTGTATGCCTGTGTGTAATGATGTGTATGATGATTTGTGGGCGTTTCTATGAGTGGTGTGCCTGAACCTCTGTGTCTAAGTCATGTGATCGATAAACGCGGCACCTTGCCTTATCCCCCTTTATAAAGTCTCACTCGTGATTTGAACAATCGGCAATCTGTGTAACCACGGTGCCACCAGTACTTCACCGTCAGGCATTTCCACCCCGGAGCTCATGTGACTGCACCCGAGTTAAGGTGTTCAGACAAGGATGAGGGCTCCTGGCATAAACCAGGCAGGCCGGCAGTTTAACACTGACACCAGAAGGGTTGTTTTCCTCTGCGTGGAGTGAAAGGGGGAACTCGTGCCTACCGGGCACGGGGGGAGCGTAGAGTTCGTCAGTAGGGGTAGGGCGTAGACACCACACAGATCTACAAACAGCAGCTTAGAATGGTGTCGACGAGGAGTGCTGCTAGGGCCTCTGCCCAGGGGGACAAGGCTAACCAGGGCTGGTCTGAGGCCTCCACCCAGACCGAGCCCATGGGGGAGCTGATGTCCCCCTACCTCCTGGCCTGTGGGGGAACCCCAGCAGGGCCAGGGGGGGCAGAGATTGGGGGCCCCCACACCTGTCTGGCAGGGGCCCATCTTAGGGCT
>NW_005843041.1:251504-252246 GCF_000455745.1 Alligator sinensis
ACGACGAGGGACATGCTCAGTTGGGATGGGCTTCACCTGTCCCCCAAAGGTAAGCGTGTGTTTTCTTCTAGGTTGGCGGGTCTCCTCCGGCAGGCTTTAAACTAGGCTCGTCGGGGGGAGGGGAAGATGAGGGCGGGGAAAGCTGTGGACCACCAAACCATGTGGCACCCACAAGGCCAGCCCGGCCTGAAGAAAGGGAACATTGGGAACCTGAAAGCCATGGTGCGGCCAGCACTACGGCACAGCTAAGGAACGAGAAGGTAAGAAACAAAGGGCCCCTTGGGACTCGGAGCGGGGGGGCAGCAAAGGCACCAGTCTCAGGGCTCAAGTGGATGAACTAGCGCTCCTGCTTGCACTAAACACCTATGACTTAGTGGGGCTAACGGAAACCTGCTGGGATTCGTCCCACGACTGGGCGGTACATATTGAGGGGTATAGATTGTACAGAAAGGACAGGGTGGGGAAAAAACGGGGAGGGGTTGCACTCTATGTCAGTGAGCAATATACATCGACCCTCATCAAGACGGAATCCAAGGATGAGGAGGTAGCAGGATTGTGGGTTAGGCTACATGGGGGGCAAGGAGAAAGGGATTTGGTGGTAGGGGTCTGCTACAGACCCCCACACCAAGGGGAAGAACTAGATTCGGGGCTCCTGAGGCAGCTCTCGGAGACCATAAAAGCTAAGGAGGCGGTAGTCACGGGGGACCTAAACTACCCGGACATCTGGTGGGAGATGCAGATG
>NW_005843041.1:253698-256022 GCF_000455745.1 Alligator sinensis
GTGCAATGATGTCAGCCAGTGCCTTCAGCACCCTCGGATGGAGCTCATCCGGGCCTGCCGACTTACAGGCATCCAGATCCTCCAAGTGACTCTGCACCATCTCAGGGTCTACGCATGGCAGTCTGGCGCCTTGCTGCTGTCTCTCCACAACCCCAGTGAGAGACTTGTCCTGCCCCTCGCTTAGGGACACTGAGGCAAAGAACTCGTTGAGGCGTTCAGCCTTGTCCCCTCTGTCCGTCACCAATTGTTTCTGCCCATTTAGCAGGGGTCCTATTCCTCCCTGGGCCTTCCTTTTACTCCCTATATATCTAAAAAACAATTTCTTGTTGTCGCTCCATGGCAGCTTTGGCCCGTCTAACTGCCTCCCTACAAGCGCGAGCAGAGGAGGTATATTCGTCTTTGGTGATCTCCCCCTGTTTCCACTTTTTATGTGCTCCCCTTTTGGCTCTTAGGCTGCCCTGGATTTCTCTGGTCAGCCAGGGAAGCCTCCTGGCCCCTTTCCCTCTTTTGCCTCGCTCGGGGATCGTCTTGCTTTGTGCCCGAAGGATCGTTTCCTTAAGGCACAGCCACGCTTCTTGGGCTCCCATCACTTCAAAACTGAGTTCATTGAGATGATGTATGCATGTGAGTGTGCATGCATGTGCCCGCCCCCCTGCCCTGCCTCTGATTACTCTGCGCAGCCCTGGAGACAAATCCCCTGCCTCCACACCCCAAACAGGGACTGGAAGAGATCCCCCCCAAAACATCCCTTCCCCACCCACCCAGGGTCTGGATCAGACCTATGGCATCATGCACGCCTCGCTCCCCCCCAGGTTGTTGTGAACAAGAAGGTGTTCAGGCAATTCAATCACCGCATCGCCCTGTGTGGAGTGAAGGTGCTGAAGATCAATCCTGAGGTGCAGATTCAGAAGATTGAGCTCTTCTCGGTTGTCCCAGAACACAGTAAACCCCAGTAATGGGGACCCTGCACTGGGGATCCTGCAGGGATCTGCTGATGGAGGTGGAGCATTACCAATAAAGTAGCCTCTGGGCTCTCCCCTACCTGTGCCTGTGCTTCTTTGCACCTTTGCTGTACAAACATGTGGGGCTGGTAATCTGCAGACCTTTCCCCTGGCACTGGGGAGACTCTGTCTGTGGGGCAGGGGGAATTCAGAGGTGCAGGTGGGAGTTGGAGGGTGGGAGCTGTTGGGGAGCCAAGTTGGGGGATATTGCAGAGCAGTAGAGCTGTAGAGGCCACATCTAGTCCAGCCTTGGCCTGAGGCAGGATCAGTCCCATCCAAACCAGTCCAGAAAAACCCAGTGTCAAACCTCTGAGCAACACGACTGTGAGCCCTGTTACCACATTGGGCATCACACCTGCCCCTGCCCCTGGGAAAGCAGGGGAGCCACAGTGGGCAACATCCTGCTGCTGCTAGTGGGGTTCATAGGTGCTGCAGAGACCCCAGGCAGAGTCTGTGCCCCACCCTACACCCCCCAGCCCATGCCAGTCTGAGCAGGGGGAAAATCCCTTCCTGCCCCCAATGCAGCATCAAGTGCAGGGGCAAGACCCTCCAGATAGGACCCTGTGGGGCTGGTGGCAGCAGGAGCCATGCCACAACCCTGTCCCATCCCCAGCCTGGGCTGCAGCCAGCACCAGTGCCTCTGGGAGAGGCTTAAAAACTGCTGATGTGTGCAGCATCAGGGACAGGGGGGCAACCAGGAAAATCTGGAAGCCTGGGACACCCCACCAGCAGAGCACAGGCATTGCTGAGCTTAGATCCTCCCCCACCAGGGGGGCAGTGGCCAGGGGCGGTCCGGGACTGCCCGCAGGTACCATCAGCATTGGCGGTGGCGCTTTTTGCAGGGGGTGCACCACCAAGCTCAGGGAGTGCGTGTGCATCCATGTGCACCCCCTACGCGTTGCCAATGGACACAATGAAGGGAAGGTTACCCTTCGGGCAACAAGGAGGAGCAACCTCCCAATACGTGGATCCTTCTGTCCCCACTCCCCACTACTATTGCCGTGACAGGCTCATTGCCACAGGGGTGGCCATGACTTTCCGTTGTGGCTTTGCTGCTCCTGCCTGGCTCAAACTCAAATGCTGCTCTCCCTAGATCACTCGCCTGCCATGCCTTGTTCTTAAGTATTATAGGTTGGTACAGAGAGGCTCCCAACAGCCTTAGAGTGAGCCCTAATTCCAGTAAGTTCCCACTGGGCCTTTCCCGAGACCCCACTGGGCTCAATCCAGCCCTCAGGCTTGGTAAATCTTGATCAGCCTGACTAGGACCCTGCAGGGCACTAAGAGCCTGAAGGACAAACTGTGCAGCACGTTCACCTTCCCTAC
>NW_005843041.1:256053-263268 GCF_000455745.1 Alligator sinensis
TCATGGATGTTCTCTCTCATTGATGTAACACTTTATACACTTGGGCCCTCAGACCCCCGGACCCGCCGGCAGCCTTTCTTCTGGGCTCTCAGACCCTCTCAATTGGCTTGGCCCACTCTGGGCTCTATGTAAAATGCACCATGGGTGAGTTTATACAGAAAGAGCAGTTAATAACAATTTACACTTAAGAGATGATCAAGCTGATGGATACAAAACGTACACTATGATAAATATTCATTATGTTAATCCCCTAATTAATAATTCACAACAAATAGCCATTCACTCCAACTTATGTCCAAAGGATGGAGGGAGGGGCAGTCCCTCACTCCTCTCATCATGTGTTTTGAGGGCTCCAGCTGTCTCGGGCTCTCCCCAATAGGCCCAGGTGTCTGGAGACTGTTCTCTCTCCAAACCACTGAAAAACACAGATTCTTCCCCGCACACCTCTGTGCACGCTTCTCTGCCTCTCCAAGCCCACAGGCCCATTTACACAATTGCACACAGAAAAAAAGATTGCACTGCCGCAGGCAGGCCAGGCAGCACCTCGCTCTCACTTACCCTTCAGGCACTTGCACACCGAGGCTTCCCCTCAGGCCGAGCCTCCCTGGGTCTGAGCCCACACAGGCGTCCTGGGCACTTTCCCTTGCTGGCATCTCTTTCCCCAAGCTGACACAGTTCCACACAGTTCTTTCTGTGGCCACTCACGCAGGGGTTTATCCCACTCTTAGTCAGCCCAAGTATCCCAAACTCAGTGGGGAATCGGTGTCCTGCTCTCTGGGGCTCCCTGGGGCTCTGTCCCCAACCAAAGGGATTTGTGACGCCATCTCAAAAACTCCAAGGGCTCGTTCTAGGGGTTTTCTCTCCCTGCTCGACCTTCAGGTGCTCCACTGGCCTCCGGCCACTCATGAAGTTTTCAGCAGACACCCAAGTGATGGGACCACGGTGCAGGCTCTTCCAGCCATCTTCACTTAGTGCACATCTCTTTCTACCTCCCCTCAGAGTGGGGATATACCCGGGTATAAGGGGAGTAGCCAGCCAATCCCTGGGCTGCAGTTTTACTGGTCTCTCCAATCAAGTTTTGAATCTTGAATCCCCTGCTGGGGATAAGACTGGACTATAAGTTTGGTGTCCCGATTGGTACAAAACCGATGGTAGTTCCTGGCAAGGTGTCCCTGCGGGAACAATCTTCCTCAAGCATCCAGGCAGAGCCTGACGTAGGACACTCTGGAGGTAAGTGCCCCTTGAACGGCCTGGTACATCTATAATAGCGCTGAGGGGGTCAGGGGGCCCCACGCACTGCATGCTTCCCCAATAATGGAGAAGAGGGCACATACACCATACACACGGACCGATCTCCAAAAGAGAGCGGGGTCACCCCGAGCTTCAGCCCCAGCACCCCCTAGCACACCCAGCTGCCAGCACAGTGAACCAGCAGACGACAACCACAATACCGTTTCTTTGAACTATTTATTTCATGAAGTCAGAAGAAGAGGTCAGCAGAAGACTGATTCACGCCGGGCTCTGCACCTACGCCCGGTGTGCTAAAACATTCACTGCGCGCAAAAAAATACCTGCCAATGACACGGCAAATGACCTGCAAGTCCCTGCCACTTGTAGGGACACTGAGGGCGCTTGTGCACCTCATTGGTTTTCTCTAGCTACAGATATTCCCTAGGAGGATTTCACTCTTGCAACGTACCATGACGAATGACGTTACATTTATGTTACATAACACGTTTAAGACTCCGAACTGGTTAGTGTGCTATTACAAGTGTAATAGTACAAGTGTAAATAGTATTACAAGTATTATTGTGCTAGTAAAAGATGCCAAAGATGGCAATTTTACCCTCTTGATCTCCTGGTACTGAATTACAGCAGGGGACACTTTAGGAAAGTGTTTAGCGACTGGTTTATTTTTTCGGGGGACTTTTGCTTACACTCCTCCCCCCCTCCCAAATGTTATTCCGCTCACCCAGCTATTCATTTTCAGGGGCTCTCTCCTGGTGCTCTCCCTGACAAGTCTACATGGTACCCACTTTTCCCCCCTCACCTCACTTTGGGGACTGCTGGTGTGGCCAGTGGAGCCCACCCATTTTTTTCTTTATATTTTACACCTTTTATTTACCACAGAACCCCTCCCTCCTGCAGGGAGGATGTCCTCTCCCCTTCCCATATGTGCCCCTGCCCCCCAAAATCACTTTCATATGAATGTGCAAATGTCTTAGCCCCCCTTGTCCTGCTGGTCTCTGTCTAGCTCAGGAGACATCTGTGAGACATGGGACATGAAAAGGTGGGGTTGGAGTGTGTGAAGAGGTGCTTGTCATCTGGGCAGGTAAAGGGAAGCCTCCTGCCTGATCAACATCAGTCAGGAACACCAAGGCAAGGCAGGCGAGATGGGCAGGTGGTTTGCCTGGAAGCAAGTGGGTTGAGACCAGCCCGGGGATGCCCCCTTGGAACAGAGCAGGACTAGTGAAATGTTAGAAAGTGTTGAGCATTTCCATAAGGATGCTGATCGTCTGGTGGCACGGTTTCATGTGGCAACAGGTTCTCATCTCAAAAGCATGAGTGTACCCAAAGATGAGCGACCTCCTATTAACATTTCCAGTCCACAGGCAGTCGACAGTGCTCCAGCTGTAATGCCTCTCTAACTGCCTATTACCTTGTATTACTATGTACTCAATGCACGTACCTTTTTCAATGTCTGGGGGAGGGGGTTTAGGAACTTGGCAATTTGCGGTTAGGTTTATTCCTTACCTGCTAGTAACACTCTTACTATTGCTTTAAATGTTTCGTCGGTGCTTGTGAAATTGCCAATGGAATAAAGGTAACAGAAGGCTTTTTGAAGTGTGCAGAGCTGTTTGCTGCCAAACAAGAAGCATAAATTCCCGTTTAAAGTCACTTCTGTTCATTCTCCAAAGAGTACCCAAGTCACATTGCCTAGTTGCAATCCAATCCCCACCCTCTTCCAACAGCATTTCCCACGCTCTCCATCCGTCCCTGTCGCTGCCCCTAGTCCTCAAACAACACAAATCCCTTTCCCTGAGACTCATCAACTCAGCACTCCCTCAGGTGACAGCCAGCTTGGGGCTAGGTGATGCACTGTGCCTTTGTGCCCCGTGGCTCAGGGCACTTCTCACCTCAAAGGACTAAGGAATGGTCACTGATGATGAGCAATTGGCCCTTTCCAAAGGCAGTACAACACCCCCTAGATAATCTAGCATAAGGCATTGATAATAACACCGTGGAAAAGGAGAACCAGACACGGAGCAGCCAAGCCACAAAATGAAAGACCCACATGGTGCCTTTCGACACAGGTAGTTGGGAAGGGTGGACAATGTGGGGAAACTGCCCCCAGTGTTACCCAAGCCCTACCACTGCCTCAGACAGGGGTACCTTCTCCTCCACCCTTTCCCACTCAACGGGTGCTCGAGATAAGACCACCCGCTACACTTCTAGTACACACGGCTGTGTACATGGTCCCGCGCCTGCCCCTCTTGCCAGCACTGCCCCACTCCGAACGCTCCAGCTGGCAACCAGGGCTTGGGGGCCAGCACCCGGAGGGAGAGTGCGGGACATTGGTCAGTCCCAGATGGTGGGGTCCTTCTGAAAACGCCAATGATATTTAGTGGAGATTTGGGAACGGGCTAACCGCTCAATGTCATCTCCCCCGCCAGCTGTTCCTTGCCCTGCCCCATGAGGTGCCACGACCCGGACGGAGGAGCAATACTACCAATCAGGACACTGATTCATTATGTAGGTACTTAATTGGAAAGACTTGTAAAAATCAGACTGATGCAATTACGTCGGGGGAGAAGAAAGTGCAGTTCCTTTGATTCTTTCTTACTTTCACATGTACTAGCTGCACATTAATACTGAGGACCCAATGTATAGATTTTAAATTTGTCTTTTGACAGGAGTGCAAATGAGATGTGCATCCAGTTATCCTGAGACACTACTGTTATGGTCTATTATGTGAGGACCGTGGTTGTTCGTTTGATTGATTGTTTCACTGATCGAATTATCAATTGCTGGTTGTTACTTTAACTGCTATTACTGAAAGTTTGGGATCTGTGCAGTACAGTTGTGTTTGTGCTGCAAAAAAGTAATGCGAACACCAGGGGAAATGCCGTGGTACTGGGTGAAGCTTTTGTGTCCTATAAGTGGCAACTGGGGAACCGCGCATTGTCCACTGGGGGAGGGCGGAGCCCCAAAGTCGCGGCAGGGACACGATGCCGTGTGCATGCCACGACCATGCTCTGAAGGAAAGGGTGCACTGAAGGGGTGAGGTGTCAGGAACCTTTTGGGGGGCGAGGGGAACACCGAATAGAAAGACCGGGAGAAATGTTCAGTCCAACAAATAGTACTTTTTATTAACCTGAACCTTGAACTGCCAAACCAGTAAAGATTTTCAAGACTCACACCTGGTGTGTAGTGGTCGCATTGCAACAGGATTTGCATGGACATCTGAGTGAAGCCAAGTGGCACCTGTTAGAGAAATTGTGGCAGAACAGGGAAAATCCCATTTGTGGCTATATCTTGGATGCACATTTAAAAACTATTACACTGAAAATAATCCCGCTGGCACAATTTCCCCACATTAAATATAAAACATGTCACAGGTAGTTTAATTTACCACGATAACTGGAAATCTCCCATGATAAAACCAGGTCACTGTGTATCTTCAGATGTGATTAAGCAAGTGAAATGGCAATTTTGCTGCCATTTCGTGAGGTTCATCTAGGTAATGTGTTACATGGACAAGGGCCCTAAGTGCCCAAAGCCACCCTGGCTTCCTGCAGATGGTCCCAGCCTTGGCTCCTGCACGCTTTGACCAGGCCCAGCTGCCCTACTGCAGAGGCTTGTGAGCCTGCAAGTGCACCATGGGCCCAAGGCAGAACCTTACGTGGGTGCAAGCAGGATTTGGAAAGAGGGGACAGCTGTTCTGGGACCCCATTTACTCACAGCCTGGCCATTGCCAAGCCACAGATCCAGTGCATCCCTGCTGTTGGCTCAGCCCCAAAGGCACCCGCTTCCACGGTGGCTCGGCCCATGACCCCTAGGGGCCCAATGCAGACGGCGATACAGGACTTTGCAAACAGCCAAACACATGAGAACTCCAGAGCCATTTGCCAAACAAAGCATGAGAGATGCCGGGTGACAGGACACGTACAAACACAGCACGGGTTTTTCTCCAGTTACACAGATACCGGGAGCTTGACATGATGGAGGGGCTAGAGCTATAGTGCTCAGGGTCAGATCAAAGCCAAAGCCAATGTGACTGTTGTATTCTGCACTGATTTGGTGGTGCGCATAGGAAGGTGCAGAGAAACACACTGAACCAGGGCAGAAGGTGTCAAGAGAAGTGTCATTCATCCCGTTGTCCTTAGAGTTAAATGCCCATCTCTTATTCACATTCGTCACACAGCATCTGTCCTCCTTGAGCATCTTGGATGCCTTCGTCTGTGTCCCTCTCCAGAAATCTGTCTCTGCCAGCATGAGAAGCTGGTGTTGAATCCCTCAGGGCGGGGATCGTCCTCCCTGCCTACATGGCAACAGCCTGGTGCCTCGGAGGCGGATTCTCTGGTCACCTGGGGGGGGGAGGGAAAAGTCCCACTCACCGGCCCAGGTAGCCAGGGATGGTTTTTTTAATTGGTTGGCTAGTGGCCAGCACTGGCAGCTTCAACTGGACCGGGCTGCTGAGCTCAGAAAGGGTATTTAAAGGCCCGGTCCAGGAAGAAGGCAGCCATTAGCCATGCGGTCACCCAGGTGAATCTGAAACTGGGAGAGGAGCTTCACCATCTGAAACAGGCTCCCTCCTCATAACCGCATGCTCAGCGTGCCCTGCCTCCAGAGGAAACTCCAACCACCTCTGGACGATGCATGTGAGTAAGCTACTCGAGATCCCACTAGATATTTAGCTTCAGTAACTCAGATGCGAGATCAAAAGGCTACCTCAGCCATGCTGCTTTGCTCTATGGGATTCCTCTGATATTCCTCTACCTTTTACCCTGTTTTCACCCGACCCCTTGTAATCAATAACATTCTCCTTGTGACCGGGGTGGGAGACTTATTGAGGGTGGGTCTAAATTATGCCGAGGAGGCCCCTTAGGTCTGTGGACAAAGGGAGACTTTCCTATTAAGCCCCTGACTTGGGGAAGTGCCCCAAGTGCTTGTATTGGGTCTAGCACCCATTGGACGATCAGGCCTGTGTTTTCCAAGGTGCGCAGAGCCAGAAGTGAGTCCAGAGCCTGGGATGGTGGCAGCGGGAACCCCAGGCTAGCGGGGGTGCTTCTGGGAAGGGGGTGGCTGGGCAGGAGGCACCCCAGGGAGGCACTTGGAGCCTGGAAGGTGGTCGGGCGCAGGGAGGTGGGCGGCTCAACGCAGGAGCGCCCCCTACTGGCCCACCACAGATGGTGCCACCAACACTTCAGTGTCAGGCATTTCTGCTCCTGAGGTCACGGGATCACATCTGAAGTAAGTTTTTTACCTGGAGCTAGAAACAACCTGCAGGGCTGGGAAAAAGAAGAGGGAAGTTCCCAGGAAGAGCGATGAGACAGCAACACGGCAGAAGAAAGGCCGGCTTGAAGAGTGGAACATCAAGAGCATCAGAAAAGAGAGGGGGCGGCGGGGTCTGTAACACCTGGGGAGTGGAGAGAGTAGCAGGCATCCAGGACAGGATCATGAACCATGACCTCATGCTGGAGTCCCTGCTGCCTGGATAGAAATGCCCCTGCTGCTCCCACGCAGTTGGTTAGCAAGCTTGGGCAGGGCAGGAATCAAACGCCCCTCCTCTCCCTCCCAAAACCTCACAAGCATCTGAAGTCATTGAGAGCCCCCTGCCCGTTTTCAGAAGTGACCAAGGACCCTGGGGCAGTGCCCGGGGAATTGCAAGGAGTAGGGCAGGAGGTGGACGAGAGGAGCAGGAGGAACCAGTGAGCTAGAGGCAGACCCAGGCTGCGCGGGTGGTTGGACCCAGAGAGCCCGAATCAACCAGCGACATCCACACCCGTCGTGCAGCCCGTGCCAGGAGGCAGGGATGGCAGAGCACGCTGACGGGGGAAGGAGGGCAGACAGCCAGGCTGGAGGGGAGACAAGTCCGGCCCTGAGCCCAGCCTGCGCCGCTGTCCGTGGTGCTGCCTGCGCTGCTGGATCCTTCCAGGTGGCGACGTCGCAACCCAGGGGGCGCGATGAGGCACCCGTTGCCTTTGCTCACTC
>NW_005843041.1:265415-266421 GCF_000455745.1 Alligator sinensis
CCCCCTCCCTGGACCCTCTAAGTCGGCAAAGGGAGAGGAACGGGGTAAAACCCTGCTCAGACCCCATCCCTCTCCCTTCCAGCACCACTCTCTGCTACCCTGGCACATGAGAGACCGAGCAGGATAGAGCCAGGGTCTGACCCCGCACCTTGGACCCTGGATGCCCCTGGTCTGAGCGGGCCACGCCATCGCATGAGGCAGACCTGGGCTTGCGGTCCCTGGCGTGGGGGGAGACTGGGCGGGCAGTATTGCCCCAGGCAGTATTGCTCAGCCCCGGTGGGCACCACTCTCCTCGGGCTGCAGCCTGGGATCTCAAGGGGCCGCGACCCCGAGTGCCCCCGGGGACGGGTCAGGAGCCGTTCTTGATGTCTGATTACTGAGGACCTCAGCGAGAAGTGGGGAGTGGGTGGGTGAACAATTAACCAGCCTGGGCCTTCCACGGAAAGTGCAAAGACACAATGAAGGGAAGGTGACACTTGCGGCCATGGGGAGGAGCGACCCCCCAGGAGGCGAGTCCTTCTGCCCCACTCCCCACCTTTATTGCCTTCTCCCACTCCTGCAATTTCCAAGGAACTGGGGTTTGGCGGTGCTTATCTTTTGGCTCACAGCTCAAAGCCGCCCTGGCTTCCTCCAGATGGTCACGGCCTCGGTGCCTGCACGCTTTGATCAGGACCAGCCGCCCTGCCGCAAAGCCTTGTGGGCCTGTGGGTGCATCGTGGTTCCTCGTGACAGAACCGGACATGGGCACAGGCGGGATTTTGGGAAGAGGAGGCAGCTGGGCTGGGACCCCAGATCCTCACATCATGGCCACGAAGCCAGAGATCCAGTGTCGCCTGCTGTTGGCTCAGCCCCCAGGGCTCCCACTACCACGGTGGCATCGTCCCGTGTCCCCCCCGTGCCCAGTGCGGACGGCGAGGCAGGACGCCATAAATGGCCAAACCCCTGAGGGCCCCAGAGCCGTCTGCCAGAGGGGCACGCACACAAGAAAAACAGGTGTACAACCAGC
>NW_005843041.1:266452-269905 GCF_000455745.1 Alligator sinensis
AGGGAAAAGGGAAGCCCCCTCGGGTCACCCTCCCCAGGGTTTCACCCACTCACGCTGCAGGGCACGGGGCCTGGTCACACACGCACGGTTGACACTGGATGAAGAGACCCAGGCCCCAGAGCTGTCACTGCCACACTCTGCCATGAAACGCAGCACCTGCCCGGCTTGGACAGCTGGCTCCTGCAGCCCGAGAAGGGCCGGCAGGGATGGCGGGGGCTGCCCCAGCCCTGGGAGCCTGCAAAGGGGCTGGAGGGAGAAGGTCTTTTCTCCCACTCGCCCTTCCTGGCGCCACGTCCCTGCTCTCATTTTGCAATGTGGGGAAGAGAGGAGGCTGCTGGAGGCTTTTGTTGTGCCTCATCTTCCCCAAAGGCTTCTCTGCACCACTGTGAGCCCGTGCACCTCTGTTATCCATGAGTGGGGAGAGACCACCTGTCTGGGCTGAGAGCTGCCCAGGGGCATGGCTGTGCCCACTCTTTTCTCTCCCCAGTCCTTACAGAGGTCTTGGAAAGGGCAATGGCAAGCAGGGGAAGGGCTTTAGGGCACCCGTGGCACGGGGGGGGACCAGAAGGAGGAGCAGCAGGAGGAGGAGGAGGGCATGCCGAGATGAGTCAGGTGAGGGTGGGGATGCCAGGTGCCACAACCGGTTGGCATATAAGGAGCGCCCCTGCTCCCGGCTCACAGAGGACACAGGTTCTTGGAAGACTCTCAGCCATGAAGGTTACTGCCTCCAACCTGGTGAGAACCAACCCTGCCCCGGGCCCAGACTTGGCCTGGGCTCCAGCCAGGGGGGCGTGGGGTGAGGGAGGGATGCAAAAAGTGCCCTTCTCAAGGCTCTTCTCTCTCCTCCTCCTTCAGGTGGCTCCTGTCACCATCGTCTTCGATTCAACATTTAAAACCGGGACGAAGATGAGGATCACAGGCTTGATGCCAGATGACTATGATTCGTAAGTGCCTGGATGGGAGCCCTTTCCATGGGGCCCTTCTGGGCCAAGAGCGGGGAAATGCCCGCACCCCGCAGGCCGAGCGGATGGGAGCCGCAGGGGCCCAGGCGGGCGGTGGGGAGCAAAGTGGAGCCCCACAGTTGGCTGGGCGAGGAGAGAGGACTGAAGGGCCAGGATGTTGGGAGGGGAGCTCCACTTCTCCCAGCACAGGGTGGGTCTGGTGTGTCCTAGGCCACTGGGCTTGGCCGCTTGCACAAGTGCCCCCGCCCGCCCCCGCCACCTCCTCCACCCCGCCACCGCTGCAGATGCCAGCGCCTTGGGGGGAGGCTTCGAACTCCCAAACCCAGCTGCTTCAGCTCTGTCTCTGTCTTCACAGGTTCCGTATGGATTTCTGCTGTGGGGAGGGGGACAGTGAAGACATTGCCATGCGGATGGAGGCCAGCTTCCAGTCCCGAACTGTGGAGTTCAGCAGCAGGAGTGGCCAGAAATGGACCCCGCCAGTTACCGTGAAACAGAACCCCTTCATCTGTGGGAAAAACTTCCTCCTGGAGCTTCAAGTCATGCAGAACTACTATGAGGTACCGGTGGGAGGGAGGGAGGGAGGTGGGGGCCTGGCTCCCAGCTGCTCCCCATCCATCTTCCTTAGCCTGGCCCAGTCCCCACGTCTCCCTTTCTCTGCTCCTTTTCCCCTGCCCCCATTTCAGATGCTGAGAGCTGCGGTGCTTGCCCCTCCTGCCCCTTCACTCTTATGTGTCAGGGGTTTTGAAGCCTCCTCCAGAGGCGCTGGGGCTGGGGCTGGGCTGGGCCAGTGCTCCTGCTGGCACCCACCCGGCAGGGTCCTGGCTGGAGGGGCTTCCCCTGTGCTCAGGCTCAGCCCCCTGCCGCACTGGGGGCAGGAAGGGATTTCCAGACTGGGGGTGTTTCCCCTTCCTCTGAAGTGGGGGCATGGCCTTGTCCTGGGCTTTCTGCAGCATCTCTGACCCCCCTGGCAGCAGCAGGATGTTGGTGGCCACGTCCCTCATGCTTTCCGTCCGTGGCCGCAGCGCTGCCTGGATAAAACTGCTCCTGCCAGGGAGCTGGGTCTAAAGTTTGGGCAGAGGAAGAATCAAAGTGGGGAGTCAAAGAATCAAACTACCCCACTGTCCCCCTGGATCCAGCCCTGGAAGCCCCCCAGACTTGCCTGCCTTCCTTCATCACGGGAGACGTGGGCCTGAGTCCCGGCTGCACAACCCAGGTGCAGCCTGGAGGGAACCTGCCCCCAGCTCCCCGACGGACCCTCTCCCCAGCCCAGACCTGTGGCCTCACATGTGTCCCATTCCCTTCCAGGTAATAGTGGATGGATCGGCATTACACAGCTACAAATCTGACATCACGCAGAATCCAGTTCGTGTTTTCAAGATAGTTGGACAAGTGGAGATCCAGACGGTCGAGAAAGCCGTGTGAGCTGGGCAACACGAGTAAGCGTGGGGCGGCGTCAGGGATCCCACCGGGACCCGCGGATGGACCTGGAGAGCTCTCAATAAAGTGGCCTCTGGGCTCTTCCCTACCTGCGCCTGTGTCCCTTAGTGCCTTTGCTGTAGAAACGCATGGGGCTGGTCGTCCGCAGCCCTTCCCCCTGGGTTGGAGGGACTCTGCCTGGGGGGCAGTGGGGGTGGGGGAGGCGGAGCTGGGGGCGATCACAGAGCTGTGGGGCTGGAAGGGACCTCTGGGGGTCACATCCAGTCCAACCCCTGGCCTGAGACATCTCTACACCTGAGTTCATGCGACTGCACCTGAATGAAGGGCTGTGAGTCGAGCTACAGCCTCTCTGCCAGGCTGGGAAATAGAGCTGTAGAGACCTCGAGCCGCGGGGCTGGAAGGGACCCCCAGAAGTCATGGTTAGTCCAACCCCAGCCGGAGGCAGGATCAGCCCCGTCCAAACCAGCTCAGACAAACCCAGCATCGAACCTCTGAGCAAGACGGCCGCCAGCCCTGACACCGCACCGGGCATCGCCCCCAAATCTGCTGCAGGGAAAGCAGGGGGCTGCGGGGGCAACGTCCTGCTGATGCCAAAGGGGGTCACAGATGCTTCAGGGACCCCCCCAGGGCGAGGCCGTGCCCCCACTGCAGACACAGTACTCCAGCTGCGGCCTCACCAAACCGAGTACAGCGGGAGGATGACCCTGAGCCAGGACCCTGCGGCGTAGGTGGCAGCAGGAGCATTGGCAAAGCCCAGTCCCATCCCCAGCCTGGGCTGCACCCAGCACCTCGAGGTGGGGCGAGGGGGCTTACATACACTCTGACACATGGAGCAGCAAGAGGGAGTGGGGTGATATCCCCTCCTGGCCCTGTGTGGCACCCGGCAAAGCCCCAAATCCGGGGAGATCCCCACAGCAGAGCACAGGCAGCTATGCCTAGATCGTCCCCCCAGCGGCTGTCCAGCCTTCATAGATTCACAGATTCATAGATGTTAGGGTGGGAAGGGACCTCAGTAGATCATCGAGTCCGACCCCCTGCATAGGCAGGAAAGAGT
>NW_005843041.1:270219-275176 GCF_000455745.1 Alligator sinensis
GGAAGTGTCACCTCCTTGGACCTATTCGTCATGCATCTGCTGATGCACGATAAAGTGCCATTGGCTTTTCTGATGGCTTCGTCACACTGCTGACTCATGTTCATCTTGGAGTCCACTAGGACTCCAAGATCCCTTTCCACTTCCGTGCCACCCAGCAGGTCATTCCCTAGGCTGTAGGTGTGCTGGACATTTTTCCTCCCTAGGTGCAGCACTTTGCATTTCTCCTTGTTGAACTGCATTCTGTTGTTTTCTGCCCACTTGTCCAGCCTGTCCAGGTCTGCTTGCAGCTGTTCCCTGCCCTCCGGCGTGTCCACATCTCCCCATAGCTTTGTGTCATCCGCAAACTTGGACAGAGTACACTTCACTCCCTCGTCCAAGTCGCTGATGAAGACATTGAAGAGGCTCCCAGGGGAGGGGCTCCCTTTCACAATGGAGAGACCTTGCAGACTCAGGGGTAACAATATACAGAACTGAATTCCATACAGGGAATAATGATAATCTGTAAGCGAAGATGAAATGATATCAAAAGTTCAAAATACTCTGTTTACAATGCAACAAGGATGAATTTATACAAAAAGGGCAGTTCACAACTATTTACACTGAAGAGATGATCAAGTTGACGGATACAAAGCTAATAACTTATACACTATGCTGAACACTCGTTATATTCATCCCCTAATTAATTATTCACAACTAATAGCCATTCACCCCAATTTATGCCCAAAGCATGGAGGGAGGGGCGGTCCCTCACTCCTCTCATCATGCGTTTTGAGGGCCCCAGCTGTCTGGGGCTGTCCCCCACAGGCCCAGGCATCTCGCAGCCCGCAGAGCCTGTTCTCACCCAGACCTCGGCAACAAAAACTACTTCACAGTTAGGGCGGCTAGGAGCTGGAACCAACGTCCAAGGGAGGTGGTGCTGGCCCCTACCCTGGGGATCTTTAAGAAGAGGCTGGATGCCTACCTGGCTGGACTCATTTGAGTCCCGTTTTTGTTTTTAGGGTGAGTGTTTTTTTTTTTTAGTTGTTCTCACGCCCTGGCGGGGGGTCGGGCTAGAAGATCTATTAGGTCCCTTCCGACCCTGAAACTATGAAACACAGATTCCTCCCTGCACACCTGTGCACACTCCCCTGCCTGTGCGCCGCCTCTCCAAGCCCACACGGCTATTCACACAACTACACCCAGAGAGAAAGCGCTCACTGCCGCAGGCAGCACCTCTGCTCTCCCTTCCCCTTACACACCCGGCACACCGAGGCTTCCCCTCAGGCCGAGGCTCCCTGGGTGTGAGCCCACGCAGGCATCTTGGGCACTCTTCCTTGCTGGCCCCTCTTTCCCCCGAGCTGACACGGTTCCCCCACAATCCCTTCCCCGCCCGCTCACACAGGGGTTTATCCCACTCTTACCGACTCCAAGTTTCCAAGCCCAGTGGGGAATCAGCGTCTTGCTCTCTGGGGCTGCCCGGGGCTCTGCCCCCACCCAAAGGGATGTCTGACGCCGGCTCATGAACTCTGAGGGCTCGTTCTAGGGCTTTGCGCTCTCCTGCTTGGCCCTCGGGCTCTCCGCTGGTCTCCGGCTGCTCACAAAGGCTTCAGCAGAGACCCCCGGAGGGGTGGGGGACGAGGCTGCAGGCTCTCCCAGCCCCTGCACGCAGTGCACGCCTCTCTCTACCACCCCCCGGCTTGGGAAACACGCAGGTTTAAGGGGAGCCGCCAGCCAATCCCGGGGCTGCCGTTTGACTGGGCTCTCCAACCAAGCTTTGACCCTTGAATCCCCCTGCTGGGGATAAGGCTGGACTACACGTTTTGTGTCCGACTGGGACAAAATCGATGGTGGTTCCTGGCAAGGCGGCCCTGCTGGGACAGTCTTCACCAACGTGTCCAGGCAGAGCCCAACACGGGACACTCTGGAGGTGCGTGCCCCTCAAACTGCCCGGGACATCTCTCTAGAACAGCGCTGAGGGGCCGGGGTGCCCCACGCACCGCCTCCTCCCCAGGAATGGAGAAGGGGGCACGTACACCGCACACACGGCTCCATCTCCAAAAGAGACGGGGGTCACCCCGCTCTTCAACCCCCAGCACCCCCTAGCACACCCAGCTGTCAGCACAGTGAACCAGGAGACAAAATACACAAAACGCTGTCTTTGAACTATTCATTTTATGAAGGCAGAAGAAGAGGGCAGCAGAAGACTGGTTCATGCCGAGCTCTGCACCCACGCCCGGCGTGCTAAAACATTCACTGCGCACACACAAATACCGGCACGTTACACTGCAAATGACCTGCAAGTCCCTGCCAGCTGTAGGCACACCTGGCTTAATGTCTACGAAATCTCTGAAATCATCTCTGTAGAGACTACACAAATAAAATCATGACAGAAATACTTTTTGTAATACAACTAAAATCTGTGATAGCAGGTGTGACAAAAAGGGTCAGGCTCCCAGGCCTGGTCTTGGTATCAGCCCGCCCCTTTGTCTATGAGCAAATCGCCTGCCTCGTTTTTCTGCCACGCCTTGTTGTTAGATTACACAGATGGCATTAGGCGCGAGGCTGCCCTTCAGCGCCCTGACGATGAGGGGTCGTTGTTACACGCTCCGACATCCCCTTAACATGTCCCATGCCTCACAGATAACACACACAGAGTGGTAAATGTCCAGCTTGAGGCCGGATCAAACTCAGTACATAGTTAGGCCTCTTTCTTACCACCCTGTCCTGGGCCACACACACACCACCCCGCTCTGACCGGGGCCTCGTCCACTCCACCTGCTCTCGCCAGGCCTCTTTCGTCCTGCCCATCCTGGGCCTCATTCACCTGCCCTGCTCCCCTGTAGGGCCATCAGGCTTGACTCTTCACTCCTCGGCCGGCCCTGGCACACCCTTTTGGATCTCCCTTGTGACCCTCATCTGAGCGGGGGCTGGGCAATTAGCCAAACCTTGGTCTGACTTCACCCCTAGCCCTTCACCGGGCCACTTCACCCCTCTCTTGGGTTAACGGTCCACCCCTACACTGAGGCCAAGCGTCTTACACCCCTACAGGCTCAGGTCCTCCTCCCTGAGTGTGCCTGTCCTCAACCCCACCCTCTCAATAGGGCCCAGGGTCCTTCACCCCTGCGGGATCTAGTGCTCCTCTATGAGTGTGCCTGGCCCCCACTCCTGGGTCTTACACCCTTATGGGCTCAGGTGCCTCTTAGTATGGCCCCACTACTCCCATTGATAACCCACCGCATAGTGCGGGGCTGGGGTTACGGCGCCCCTACGAACCTTTCACCAGGGAGGTAACCGGCCTGGCACTTCTTGGGGACTCCCTCGCCACAGGGAGTCCCACCAGGCCACCCTTCCCCAGCAGGGTGCAGTTTCACGTCATGCCCAGGACCGCCCCAATCAAACATCCGCCGGCTGCCTGCTCCAGCCCTTCAAGTGACAAGCACCCCAAAAGTTGCTCTGTCACAGTAGGTGTTTTATCTTTTAGTGTGTGATTTCTTTTTTGTCTGGTTCTACGATGGCAACCCCCCTCCCAGGGGGTAGGGGGGAAGGGCAGGCCCTTGCAGTGGCAGAAGTCGGGGGTTAGAGCTGGGAATTCTGAATCCAAGATGGCGACCAGGGGGCGGGGGAACTGTCAAGGGGCGGGGCTACCCATGCGGCCCTCAGAAGCTCACCAAACCTCATTCAGCGGCCCTCTGCCCGAAATACTTGCCTGCCCCGATCTAGGATTTTGAAAAGCGGGGTGCAGATGGCACAGTGGCTCACCCCATATAATCCTTAAGGATTAAGGATTAAGGCGGCCTCGGGCTGCCTTATTCAGCCAAACACCGGGATAGAAACTAATATACACGCACTGGAAATGCGCCTTAATTTGCTATGTCCTGCGGGAGGTATAAAAGCACCACAAACTAGGGAAGAATGACGGGCTTGTATCCTGAGCCCGGGCTGCGCCGCTGTCCTTGGCCTCGCCGGAGCGAGGGATTCTTTGAAGCTGGTGCCCTCCCAACCCCGGGGGGAGCGATGAGGGACCGGTTGGCTTTGCCCACTCACACCGCAGAGCACGGGACCTGGCGCCGGGGCGATCGACACGGGGAGGAGAAGAGACCCGGGCCCCAGCACCGGCACTGCCAGACTCTACCATGAAATGCAGCACCCGCCGCGGCTTCGACCACTGGCTCCTGCAGTTGCAGAAGGGCCGGCAGGGATTGCGGGGCCTTCTCTAGCCCTGGGGGCTCCTGTGTGGGAGGCCTGGCAGCCCGCAAAGTGGCTGAAGGGAGAAGCTCTCTGTTCCCCAACTTGTCCCTTCCCAGCGCCACCTCCCTCATCTCATTTTGCCCTGGGGGGGGTGGGGGGGGCGGGCGGGGAGGAAAGGGAGAAGGCTGCCAGAGGCTTTTGTCACCTCACATCTTCCCCAAAGGCTTCCCCAAGCCCCCTGGAGTCAGTGCACCTTGCCTGCACTGCTGCCAAAAAAGCAAAGAAACAATACTTGGGTGTGCTGAAGAAGGGAACAGGGAACAAAGCAGAAAGTCCCCAGACACCACTTTATCAACTCACGAGACACGCACACCCTGAATCTGTGGGCTTCCTTCTCCTACTTCGACATTTCTAAGGGACTGGGGCTTTTGTGCTTATCTTTTGACTCAGCGCCCAAAGTCAGCCTGGCTTCCAGCAAAGTCACACCCTTGGGATTTGCGTGCCTTGACCGTGACCAGTCGCCCGGCTGCAAAGGCTTGTGGATCTGCGGGTGCATCACGGACCTGAGGCAGAACCTAACGTGGGCGCAGCAAGGATGTTGGAAAGAGCTGGGCTGGGAGCCCGTATCCTCACATCCGGGCTGTCATCAAGCCCGAGATCCAGTGTCCAGTGCTGTTGGCTCAGCCCCAAAGCTGCCGGCTACCATGGCAGCATCGTCCCGTGACCCCTCCGGGCCCAGTGCGGATGGTGACGCAGGACTTTGAACTTAAGAATAACAGGTGCACAACCA
>NW_005843041.1:275186-293731 GCF_000455745.1 Alligator sinensis
AAAGTGAAGCCCACCCGGGTCACCCTCCCCTGGCCTTTGCCTATCCATGCCTCCAGAGACAGGCCCTGGTCCCAGGCAGGCAAGTGACCCTGGGAGGAGAAGAGCCCCAGGCACCCAGGCTTGGAGGAAATAGGCATCAGGGGCTGTGGGGCACAGGACTGTGGGGCACGGCCTCAGGGTCACCGTATCGTGGACCCTTGATGGCTGTGAGGGGGACAGGGACGGGGGAAAACCCTGCTCAGACCCCATCCCTCTCCCTTCCAGCGCCGCTCTCTGCTACCCTGGCACACGGGAGACCGAGCAGGATAGAGCCAGGGTCTGACCCCACACCTTGGACCCTGGATGCCCCTGGTCTGAGTGGTCCACGCCATCACATGAGGCAGACCTGGGCTTGTGGCTCCCTGGCGTGTGGGGAGACTGGGCGGGCAGTATCGTCCCAGCCAGTATTGCTCAGCCCCGGTGGGCATCACTCTCCTCGGACTGCAGCCTGGGATCTCAAGGGGCCCGACCCCGAGTGCCCCCGGGGATGGGTCAGGAACCATTCTTGATGTCTGATTACTGAGGACCTCAGCGAGAAGTGGGGAGTGGGGGGGTGGACAATTAACCAGCCTGGGGCTTCCACGGAAAGTGCAAAGACACAATGAAGGGAAGGTGACACTTGTGGCCATGGGGAGGAGCGACCCCCCAGGATGCGAGTCCTTCTGCCCTTCTCCCAACTCCTGCAATTTCCAAGGAACTGGGCTTTGGTGCCACTTATCTTTTGGCTCAGTGCTCAAAGCCACCCTGGCTTCCTCCACATGGTCACGACCTCAGTGCCTGCACAGTTTCTTCAGGACTGGCCACCTTCCCACAAAGCCTTGTGGGCCTGTGGATGCATCATGGAACAGAGGCCGAACCATGCATGGGCACAGGCAGGATTTTGGGAAGAGGAGACAGCTGGGCTGGGACCCCGGATCCTCACATCATGGCCATTAAGCCAGAGATCCAGTGTCGCCTGCTGTTGGCTCAGCCCCAAAGGCCTCCCACTACCATGGTGGCATCATCCCGTGTCCCCTACGGACCCAGTGCAGACGGCGAGGCAGGACATCACAAGTGGCCAAGCCCCTGAGTGCCCCAGAGCCACTTGCCAAAAGGTCCCTGTGAAACAGAGTCTGGGACATGCCTGGACAGCAGGACACGTACACCAAACACAGCACGGGCTTTTCCCCAGGTAGACAGGTGCCAGGAGCTTGACACCAGTGCAAGAGGGCCCCGTGCTATAGCGTTCAATGTCAGATCAAAGCCCAAGCCAATATGATGGATGGATTGTGCACTGATTTGCTAGTGCATATTGGAAGGTGCAGAGACACAACAAACCAGGCCAGAAGTAGTCAAGAGATGTGTCATTCATCCTGTTGGCGTTGGAGTTAAATGCACATCTCTTATTCACGTTCATCACCCAACATCCTGCCTCCTTGACCATCTTGATGGCGTAGCATGAACTGAACTAACGTAGCTGATGCTAACAGAGAGTGTAATAGTAGAGCAATGTAAGCGTGGTATCTTGTCCCGTAAGCAACCTGAAAACTCCACTTTGTATGGCTCTGCTTGACATAAGTGAATGAACTCTGCATAGCCTTTATGTACGAGTGTGTGTAAAAGGGTGAACGGTGAGAGAATGGCATAGAGACGGGAGAAGAAGATTAACTTATTTAACTTAAGGGTTCATTTGAGGCAGCTCCTGTCAGACCAACCTGGTGGCCTTCTACGACCAGGTCACAAAATCCTCGGACGCAGGTTTCACGGTGGACGTAGTCTTTCTGTACTTTAGGAAGGCCTTCGACACTGTCTCTCACCCCATCCTCGTTAAAAAATGAGGCGACTGTGGTGTCGATGCCTACAGGGTCAGATGGGTCGCAAATTGGCTGGAGGGCCACACACAGAGAGTGGTGGTGGACGGGTCGTTTTCAACTTGAAGGGATGTGGGCAGTGGGTTCCCCCAGGGCTCGGTCCTTGGACCCGCGCTGTTCAACATCTTCATCAGTGACTTGGACGAGGAGGTGAAAGTTCAAGTTCACGGATGACACCAAGATGTGGGGAGAAGTGGGCACGCTAGAAGGGAGGAACAGGCTAAAGCTAGACCTGGACAGGTCGCAGCAATGGGCAGATGAGAACAGGATGGGTTTCAACACTGACCAGTGCAAGGTGCTGCACCTGGGGAGGAAGAACCAGCAGCAGATCTACAGGCTGGGGAACTCCCTTCTTGTCAGTACAGAAAAGGATCTTGGAGTCATTATAAATTCCAAGATGGAACTGGGCCACCAGTGTGGGGACGTGGTCTGGGGACTGGGGAACTCCCTTCTCGTCAGCACAGAGGCAGAAAAGGATCTTGGAGTCTCTATTGACTCCAAGATGAGCATGGGCCGCCAGTGTGGGGACACGGTCAGGAAGGCCAACCGCACCTTGTCATGCATCCACAGATGCATCTCGAGCAGGTCCAGGGAGGTGATCCTCCCCCTCTGTGCGACACTGGTCAGGCCCCAGTTGGAGTACTGCGCCCAGTTCTGGGCACCGCACTTCAGGAGGGATGTGGCCAGCATGGAGAGGGTCCAAAGGAAGGCCACCCGCATGATCAGGGGGCAGCAGGGCAGGCCCTACGAGGAGAGGCTACGGGACCTGAACCTGTCCAGTCTCCACAAGAGAAGGCTGAGAGGGGACCTTGTGGCCATCTACAAACTGGCCAAGGGGGACCAGCAGGCATTCGAAGAGACCCTGTTCCCTTGAGCTCTATCAGGAGTGACTAGAAATACCGGTCACAAGCTGGCAGAGGGTCAATTCAGACTAGACATCAGGAGGCGCTACTTCACGGTCAGGGCGGCTAGGACCTGCAACCAACTTCCAAGGGAAGTGGTGCTGGCTCCTACCCTGGGGGTCTTCGAAATGAGGCTAGATAGTCACCTAGCCGGGGTTGTTTGACCCCAGCATCCTTTCCTTCCCATGGCAGGGGGTTGGACCTGATGATCTGCTCAGGTCCCTTCCGACCCGACTTACTATTGTGGAAGAAATCAAACTTCGCGTTCTGGTTGTATTAGAACTGGCAGAGCCATCTAGGTTTATTTAAAACTATACAAGTGATCACAGGGAGAGCACTTAAAGGAACCCTGACCGCTACAAGTTTACAAGCATATTTATACTTTAGACAGCGAGAAAAGATGCAGGGTTCGGACAAACCAACCTTGAGAGAAACAAAAAGATGTTGATCATTTGTTTGTCACACGTAAGCAGTTTACTTATTTAAAAAAACACTATGTTTTGGGAACAGTTATCAGCTTCTAGTTTGGCGGAAAGGAGAAGGTTAACATCTGCACACAGACAAAACAAGGCATGAAGCTTTTTCTTTATCTTAGAACATTTTGAAACACATGGCATCAGCATCTTTTTCTCTTCTCTTTCTCTCTCTTTGTCTCTCCTCCTAGTCAAGTAAGAGGCCTAGTTAAACTTACTTCCACACTATGAACATATGAAACTATGAAACTCTTTACGTAAGCAACACGGCGCCAAAAGTAAGTTACCGGTCAGTAAACTAATTAATGAATGGCTGAAGAATCCCTTTTAGGCCTAAGGCACAAAGAAGATAACGAGGAGAAGGAATGCACCCATCCTGCCAGGTGGGCAGCAAGAGCACTCCAAGGCAGAGATAAGCTGAAAACCAAAGAAGAACAACCGCAAAAACAGAAGCTGGGTATGAAACCCCCCAAAAGCACTGAAACAAAGGATGCCAATCCCTATAAAAGAAGATTTGAAATTGCCAAGTTGTGGGGAGTCCCTTTCTCCACAGCTGTTTCATCGGAGCACAGATGCATCTGTTCACCCCGCTCCAGCTGTTATCTTCAAATCTGCTGTCTTCAAATCATCATCATCTACTCAGTAAGCCCGGGTTGGCCACCCTGGCCTGGTATTGAGCAACTATTGCTGGTGACTATATCTGGTGCGTGTCTGGATGAAATGTTTTTTTCTGTGTAACGATGTGTATGATGATTTGTGTGTGTTTGTATGGATGGTGTGCCCGAACCTCTGCGTAAAACTCATGTGATCAATAAACATGGCACCTTGCCATATCCCCCCTTAAAAAATCTCACTTGAAATTTGAGCAATTGGCAATTAGTGTAACATTTTTGGTGGAGAATGCGTGTGGGGGTAAATAACGTTCAATGTTGCGGTTAAGGATGAGTTGTGTGTTATCTGTATAGTAAGTTTTGTCTGGGTATGTGTTTGTCCGTCTATCTGAAGGTGTGCGCACCGCCCGGAGGTGGAAGTGCCGGGTGTAGTGGTCTCAGGTTAGAGCGACCACATGAAAAAAAGAGGGGAATGCCGGGAGATAGGCAATTTGTTTGACTTAGAGAGTTTGAAGCCCACCGGTGGGCACTTGGATACTTGGACAAGTTGTTTGACTTGGAAAGCTCACCTGTGGGTTGTGGATCTTTAGAAGCCCACCTGTGGATTATGAACTCCTGGGGTAGTCCGCCTTGGCCATAAAGAGGGATCCATTGCTTTGGTTTGAGTTATGTTTTTGGACTTAGTTATCTTGAAATTGGACTTTGGGGCACATTTTTACAGACTAGTATACTGGATTTGAATAATAACGAATGGTAACTAACTTTAAGCGGTAAGAATAATACAGGAGATGCAAGTTAAGACATTCAAAAGAAAGACATTAAAGAGGGAGGCAGGTGTGAAAAATGTCCAAGATCCCCTGCCTACATGTCTCCAAAATATCAGTCTTTTCAAACAAGTGCTGCAGCAATTTAGACGTAGCCCATGGACCAAGCAGGCAGTACCAGACGCCTGTCCCATTGCAGATTTAAAAGACAAATTGAGAACTATGTGCAGATATATAATACACCACCCCACTCCATGAAAAAGGAGGCTGCAGCAATGTGTCTTTTATAGGAAGCTACTAAAAATCTGTTCCTCCGTCTAAGTAACTGTTAGGAGGCATTTTAAAGGGGTTAGCTAAAATTTGTAGTAAGGTAAAGTTGTACGGTAATTGTGACTAGGGTTGTAAGTTGTGTGCAGGAGAAGTGGGTTGTTACTGCTGACCAGAAACCTGGTCTGGGTCAGGCAGAGTAGTGGACATGAGTGCATGCTGCGGTAAGTAAGAACCTCCGGTTGTGTCTGCAATAGGACGCTAGAAGAGAGCAGAGAAAGCCACGTCTCTGCTGGAGAGGCCGTGTGAATGACAGGGTCCTCGGGAAGGGTGAGTCTTTTCTGGAGGGTTACACGAGCAGTTGTGTGTTTTCTGTGGAGTTTGCAAGCTGGAGGTTACGAGTGCAAGTGATGGTAAGGCAGAGTCTATGCAGGCAGTGCAGCTTTGAAGAGATCAAAGATGGTTAGAGAAATGTAAGACAGATACTTTGGGATCCTGTGTGCCCCCCCCACACCCGAAAAAAAAAAAAAGAAAGAAAAAGAAAAAGAAAAAAGCGAGGCTGTTGCTGGCACAGAAAGAGACAAGGTATGTTACTGGACATCTGCTCAGGCAGTGGCAGAGAATTTGTGATTGGAAGGGAGGGGAAACTTGGTTCCCCCCGCCCGCCTCTCCAGGAACAGTGAAGGGCCTAGAAGAGCTAGAGATTGTTGCAGGAGCAGAACAGCTTGTTTGGGGAAACCGCAGGGGACGCTGTGAAAGCAGAGATCAAATGACTTGGAGTTCCTCTGGGCGGGGAAAGGGCAGTCCGCTTATCAGAGGCATGTTTTGGTTTTCTCTGCAGAGCCATAGTTTGACGGGTCCTTTTTAAGGTAGGAAAAGGTTTTCTGAAGGATTGTGTGTGGTGTGCAATTTGTCCCCCGGGGTCTTTTGGAGGGAGCTGGAATGGGGCTTACTGGCCTGTGTGTCTGTGAGGAAAAGAGACAAGGATTGGCTTTAGTTTGTAGAAGGCAAGGCCAGCACAGGGTGTGCAGCTGTAAGAAACAAAAACCACAATTTGCTGGATGAATCGGTGTGCAAAAAGCGAAGCCAAAAAGGGGCCACTGATGAGAACACGTTGTAACGCTTGTAGCCCAAAAAAGGTTATAGTTAAAATCTGTTGGAGGAAAGAAAAGCTGGAAGTTAGGTAGGACCTCAAAGGAAGCGCTAGGATTCCAGAGAGCTGCTAGCAAGAGAGATCTGCTGCAGAAAGTGTTGCCCTCAGAGTTGAAGACAAAACCGCTAGAGCCACAGACCTGCTGAAAAGTGAAAAATCTCTGAAGGGGTTTGAAGACAGACTCGCGGAGCGCAGCGAGGAATTGCGAGGAGGTGCTAAAGAGCAGAGCCCGTCCTGCCAAACGGGCAGCAAGAACACGCCAAGGCTGAGATAGGCTAAAAGCAAACAAGCAAGCAAAAACCCAACCGCAAAAACAGAAGCTGGGTATAAAAACCCCGACGCACTGAAACAAAGGACACCGATCTCTATAAAAAACACTTTAAAACGCCAGTTTGGCATTTCTCTCTACTCTTCCCTACTGCTACTTCATCGGAGCACAGATGCATGTGTTCACCCCGCTCGAGCTGTTTTCTTCAAACCTGCCATCTTCAAATCATCATCATCTACTCAATGAGCCCGGGTTGGCCACCCTGGGCGATACTGAGCACCTATTGCTGGTGACTATATCTGGGGGGGGGGTGGGTGGAGGAAATCTATATCTGGGTGGGGGTGGATGAAATGGTTGTTTTGTGTATGTGTATGCCTGTGTGTAATGATGTGTATGATGATTTGTGGGCGTTTCTATGAGTGGTGTGCCCGAACCTCTGTGCCAAAGTCATGTGATCAATAAACGCGGCACCTTGCCTTATCCCCCTTTATAAAGTCTCACTCGTGATTTGAGCAATTGGCAATGTGTGTAACCATGGTGCCGCCAGCACTTCACCGGCAGCCATTTCCACCCCACAGCTCCTGTGACTGCACCCGAGTTAAGGTGTTCAGACAAGGATGAGGGCTCCTGGCATAAACCAGGCAGGCCGGCAGCTTAACACTGACACCGGAAGGGTTGTGGAGTGAAAGGGGGAGCTCGTGCCTACCGGGCACGGGGGGAGTGTAGAGTTCGCCAGATCCACCTGGGGGCCGGGCCTGTGTTGAGGCAAAGGGGCATTGGGGGCTGCAGGGCACAGGAGTGTGGGGCACGGCCTTGGGGTCACCACGTCCTAGACCCTGGATAGCTGCGAGGGGGATAGGAACAGGGGAAAACCCTGCTCGGACCCCCTCACTCTCCCATCCAGCCTCACTCTCTGGCACCCTGGGACATGGGAGATGGGGATGAAGGACCCGGGGTCTGAGCCAGGCCAGGGCAGCTCTGCCGTTCTCATATAGAACAAGAGCCCGTGTCGAGGTGCGGGGTGGTCCTGTACCCGTGTTCCTATCTGGGCAATACTCGGGGAGTGCGAGGGAAAAGCTGCCCCTTGGCAAAGTCAAACAGGGCAAAGGTGGATCTTGGAGGAAGGAGGAGGAGGAGGAGGAGGAGGAGATGAATCAGCAGAGGGTGGGGTTCCCCTATCCAGGGACCAGCTTGGCATATAAGGGGCCGTCTTTGCTGCCGGAGCCCAGCTGACTCGGTCGGGCAGAGAGAGACGTGCAGCGACCATGGCTCTCAAGTCTGTCACCAGCTTGGTGAGTACCAGCCCTTCTCCCTGGGCGGGGGCTCTGCCCATGGCCCCAGGGAGCATCTGCGAGTCCCATATTTTCCACTTCTCCCAAGTGCTGTCTCCTGAGCTTTCCTCTCTTTTCCCCTTCTCAGACCGTCCCCTGCTCCCTGGCTTTTCAGGATTGTTTTCACCCCTGTACGGGGGTGAGAATCCAGGGCTCCGTGCCGGGCGGCAGCCAGAGGTAAGTGACTGCACACGTAGGAGTCCTACCCGGGCGTCCACATGTGTCCACATCTGACATCAGATCCTATCTCGCCTTAATGACAGGGTGGGGTAGGGTGCTTAGGTGGTGGGGGCCGACCCCTACAGCAGGGCCCCTAAATTAACTGCACACACACCAGCATGCACGTGCACACCGCCCCTCCATGAGACATGGCAGCAAGTCTTCCACCAGGGAACGATGGTGCTTCCTTAAGAAAGTCAACTCTCTTGTTACTTTTACGCCTCTCACCTACTCATTTCAGCAGGTCCCTCCTGGTTCTAGTGTGCTGGGACTCGACGAACAGCAGCCCCATGGTCACTTGGTCCACAGCCTTCATGGTGTGATGGACCTCTGCCAAGCTGCCTGCCAGGTTTACGCTCCGGTTGAGGGTTGGGGTCCAGGGCTCGGGGTCTCACAGGTCTTGCCTTCTGCCTACTCTCCCAGGTTCGCTGTGAACTTCAGCTGTGGGGAGGAGCCCAACTGCAATATAGCCTTTCACTTCAACCCCCGCTTCGACCAGAACGCTGTGGTGTTCAATAGCTTCCAGAACCACGGCTGGCAGTCTGAGCAGGTGATGGCAGGGAACCCGTTCAAGCACGGGGCCTCCTTCCTGCTGGAGTTCCACATCACTGACCAGCACTTTGAGGTACTGGGGTCCAGTGGGCCATTGGGTAGGGAGGGGATTGCAGGGGGCAATGTGGGGAGATAGGGCAGGAGCCCACAAGAAGGGCTAGTGGGATCCAGGCCAGGGGCAAGCCAGGAAGCCCAGAGCCGAGGGCGGCAGAGGCTCCTCCACAGCCCAGCACCAGGGCCTGGGCTGAGAGTTGTGCCGAGTTGGTGGGATGGGAAGACGTGTGGAGGGGTGGCATGAGTGTGTGCAGGTGTGGGGGTGAGTGGGGGAGTTGTAGGCAGATGGCTGTGTTTGTGTGTGGCCATCCATGTATGCATGTGAGTGTGCATGCATGTTTGTGTGCATGCATGTGCCCACTCCCCTGCCCTGCCTCTGATTACTCTGCGCAGCCCTGGAGACAAATCCCCTGCCTCCACACCCCAAACAGGGACTGGAAGAGATCCCCCCCAAAACATCCCTTCCCCACCCACCCAGGGTCTGGATCAGACCTATGGCCTCATGCACGCCTCGCTCCCTCCCAGGTTCTTGTGAACAAGGTGGTGCTCGGGCAATTCATTCACCGCATCCCCCTGTGTGAAGTGAAGGTCCTGGAGATCAATCCCGAGGTGGAGATTCAGAAGATTGAGCTCTTCTAGGTTGTCCCAGAACACAGGAAACCCCAGTAATGGGGACCCTGCACTGGGGATCCTGCAGGGATCTGCTGATGGAGGTGGAGCATTACCAATAAAGTAGCCTCTGGGCTCTCCCCTACCTGTGCCTGTGCTTCTTTGCACCTTTGCTGTACAAACATGTGGGGCTGGTAATCCGCAGACCTTTCCCCTGGCACAGGGGAGACTCTCCTCAGGGGAGGGGAATTCACAGGTGCAGGTGGGAGTTGGGGGGTGGGAGCTGTTGAGGAGCCAAGTTGGGGGATATTGGAGAGCAGTAGAGCTGTAGAGCTCACATCTAGTCCAGCCTTGGCCTGAGGAGGGATCAGCTCTGTCCAAACCAGCCCAGAAAAACCCAGTGTCAAACCTCTGAGCAACATGACTGAGAGCCCTGATACCGCATTGGGCTTCACACCTGCCCCTGCCCCTGGGAAAGCAGGGGAGCCACAGTGGGCAAAATCCTGCTGCTGCTAGAGGGGTTCATAGGTGCTGCAGAGACCCCAGGCAGAGTCTGTGCCCCCGACCAGCATTGCCACAGCCCTGTCCCATCCCCAGCCTGGAATGAGTGCAGTGGTCCTTGTCATCAGGGCAGGTAAAGGGCAGCCTCCTGCCTGATTAACATCAATCAGGAACATCAAGGCATGGCAGACGAGGCAGGCGGGTGGTTCGCCTGGAAGCAAGAGGGTTGAGACCAGCACCGGGACGACTCCTTGCTACAGAGAGCAGGACTAGTGAAATGTTAGGAATTGTTGAGCATTTCCACAAGGATGCTGATCATCTGGCAGCAAGGTTTAGACAGCAGCTTTTAACATGCTTTGGTGATGGCAACACTACCGAGAGCAACAGTGAGAACAGGCCATTGCACCCCACTGTGCGTTCTCTTCCAAAGGAGAGCCGTGCCTCCTCCATCCGCAAGAGGAGAGCCCCAGTACCCGTCAGGGATGAAGGGGAGCAGGGTACAGATCAGCCCCAGGGGTTGGGCAATAGGGAGGGTCTCTCATGTGGCAACAGGTTCTCATCTCTAAAGCATGAGTGTACCCAAAGATGAGCGACCTCCTATTAACATTTCCAGTCCACAGGCAGTCGACAGTGCTCCAGCTGTAATGCCTCTCTAACTTCCTATTACCTTTTATTACTACGTACTCAATGCACGTACCGTTTTCAATGTTAAGCATCTGGGGGTAGGTGTCAAACCAGGGGTGATGGGATTGTGTAGTGCTCCCTGTGGTGGTGGGCTTTGTTAGGCAATGCTCCCTCATCTGCTCCCACCTCATTTTATGCAACCAGATTATGCTTTAAGATTAAAGGCTGGGGGAAGGGGTTTAGGAACTTGGCAATTTGCGGTTAGGTTTACTCCTTATCTGCTATTAACACTCTTACTTTTGCTTTAACTGTTTCATCAGTGCTTGTGAAATTGCCGATGAAATAAAGTTCACAGAAGGCTTTTTGAAAGTGTGCAGAGCTGTTTGCTGCCAAACAAGGAGAAGCGTACATTCCCTTTTAAAACCATTTCCGTTCATTCTCCAAAGAGTACCCAAATCACATCGCCTAGTCGCAATCCAATCCCCACCCTCTTCCAACAAAGTTCCCGTGTTCTCCATCCATCCCAATCCCTGCCCCTAATCCCCAAACAACAGAAATCCCTTTCCCTGAGACTCATCAACTCAGCACTCCCTCAGGTGGGGGCCCGGGAAACGGAAGCCCGAGACAGCTGCACAGGGAGGAGCTGGCTGGGGAAAACAGGGAGGGACCCCATAACATGAATCATGAGACTGGTGACAGCCAGCTTGGGGCTAGGTGATGCACTGTGCCTTTGTGCCCCGTGGCTCAGGGCACTTCTCACCTCAAAGGACTAAGGAATGGTCACTGATGATGAGCAATTGGCCCTTTCCAAATCAGTAGAACACCCCCTAGATAATCTAGCATAAAGCATTGATAATAACACCGTGGGAGAGAAGAACCAGACACGGAGCAGCCAAGCCACAAAATGAAAGACCCACATGGTGCCTTTCGACACAGGTAGTTGGGAAGGGTGGACAATGTGGGGAAACTGCCCCCAGTGTTACCCAAGCCCTGCCACTGCCTCAGACAGGGGTACCTTCTCCTCCACCCTTTCCCACTCAACGGGTGCTCGAGATAAGACCACCCGCTACACTTCTAGTACACACGGCTGTGTACATGGTCCCGCGCCTGCCCCTCTTGCCAGCACTGCCCCACTCCGAACGCTCCAGCTGGCAACCAGGGCTTGGGGGCCAGCACCCGGAGGGAGAGTGCGGGACATTGGTCAGTCCCAGATGGTGGGGTCCTTCTGAAAACGCCAATGATATTTAGTGGAGATTTGGGAACGGGCTAACCGCTCAATGTCATCTCCCCCGCCAGCTGTTCCTTGCCCTGCCCCATGAGGTGCCACGACCCGGACGGAGGAGCAATACTACCAATCAGGACACTGATTCATTATGTAGGTACTTAATTGGAAAGACTTCTAAAAATCAAACTTTTGGAGTTACGTCGGGTGAGAAGAAAGCCCAGTTCCTTTGATTCTGACTTTCACATTTATTAGCTGCACATTAATCCTGAGGATCCATTGTAAAGATTTTAAATTTGTCTTTTGACAGGAGTGAAAATGAGATGAGCGTCCAGTTATCCTGAGACACTACTGTTATGGTCTATTATGTGAGGACCGTGGTTGTTCGTTTGATGGTTTCATTTATTGAATTATTCATTGAAGGTTATTACTTTAAATTCTGTTATTAAAGCTTTGGATCTGTACAGTAGGGCTGTGCGAAATTTCACCTGTTGTTCCCACACTGTTTCGACCCATTTCGAGGTTGAAACAGCAAAATCGGAATGAAAAAAGGCCATCAAAATAGCCTCGAAACAAAATGAGGTTGGTCAAAATGTTTCAAAAGTCAAAATGTTTCGACCATAGGCTGGGGAAGTGAAGTCATTCCAGCTGGGCAAGATCCAGCAGGGGGTGGGAGGCAGCCCAGCTGGGCTGACTTCCCAGCACCAGCAAAACTCGAACAGTGTCGAAACAGCCTTTCTGTTTCGATGGAACAGAACAGAACAGAACAGCTGTTTCGACTTGAAGTGAAATTCGAGACGAAACACTGTTCCTTCAAACCACCGAAACTCAAGGCAAAACAGAATGGAAGTGTTTTGCACAACCCTATTGTGCAGTACAGTTGTGTTTGTGCTGCAAAAAAGTAATGCGAACACCAGGGGAAATGCCGTGGTACTGGGTGAAGCTTTTGTGTCCTATAAGTGGCAACTGGGGAACCGCGCATTGTCCACTGGGGGAGGGCGGAGCCCCAAAGTCGCGGCAGGGACACGATGCCGTGTGCATGCCACGACCACATGCTCTGAAGGAAAGGGTGCGCTGAAGGGGTGAGGTGTCAGGAACTTTTTGGGGGGTGAGGGGAGCACCGAATAGAAACACCGGGAGAAATGTTCAGTCCAACAAATAGTACTTTTTATTCCTTGAACTGCCAAACCAGTAAAGATTTTCAAGACTCGCACCTGGTGTGTAGTGGTCGCATTGCAACAGGATTTGCATGGACATCTGAGTGAAGTCAAGTGGCACCTGTTAGAGAAATTGTGGCAGAACTCAGAAAATCCCATTTTTGGCTATATCTTGGATACACATTTAAAAACTATTATGCTAAAAATAATCCCGCTGGCACAATTTCCCCACATTAAATATAAAACATGTCAGAGGTAGTTTAATTTACCACGATAACTGGAAATCTCCCATGATAAAACCAGGTCACCGTGTATCTTCAGATGTGATTAAAGTAGCAAAATGGCAATTTTTGCTGCCATTTCGTGAGGTGCATCTAGGTAATGTGTTACATGGACAAGGGCCCTAAGTGCGCAACGCCACCCTGGCTTCCTGCGATGGTCCCAGCCTTGGCTCCTGCACGCTTTGACCAGGCCCAGCTGCCCTACTGCAGAGGCTTGTGAGCCTGCAAGTGCACCATGGGCCCAAGGCAGAACCTTACGTGGGTGCAAGCAGGATTTGGAAAGAGGGGACAGCTGTTCTGGGACCCCATTTACTCACAGCCTGGCCATTGCCAAGCCACAGATCCAGTGCATCCCTGCTGTTGGCTCAGCCCCAAAGGCACCCGCTTCCACGGTGGCTCGGCCCATGACCCCTAGGGGCCCAATGCAGACGGCGATACAGGACTTTGCAAACAGCCAAACACATGAGAACTCCAGAGCCATTTGCCAAACAAAGCATGAGAGATGCCGGGTGACAGGACACGTACAAACACAGCACGGGTTTTTCTCCAGTTACACAGATACCGGGAGCTTGACATGATGGAGGGGCTAGAGCTATAGTGCTCAGGGTCAGATCAAAGCCAAAGCCAATGTGACTGTTGTATTCTGCACTGATTTGGTGGTGCGCATAGGAAGGTGCAGAGATACACACTGAACCAGGGCAGAAGTCGTCAAGAGATGTGTCATTCATCCCGTTGTCCTTAGAGTTAAAATGCCCCTGCTGCTCCCACGCAGTTGGTTTGCAAGCTTGGGCAGGGCAGGAATCAAACTCCCCTCCTCTCCCTCCCAAAACCTCACAAGCGTCTGAAGTCATTGAGAGCCCCCAGCCCGTTTTCAAAAGTGACCAAGGACCCTGGGGCAGTGCCTGAGGAATTGCAAGGAGTAGGGCAGGAGGTGGACGAGAGGAGCAGGGGGAACCAGTGAGCTAGAGGCAGACCCAGGCTGCGCGGGTGGTTGGACCCAGAGAGCCCGAATCAACCAGCGACATCCACACCCGTCGTGCAGCCCGTGCCAGGAGGCAGGGATGGCAGAGCACGCTGACGGGGGAAGGAGGGCAGACAGCCAGGCTGGAGGGCAGACAAGTCCGGCGGCAGTGGGCCACGCCGCTCGGCCAAGCCAAGGCCCAAGTGCGAGGCTCGGGCTCATATCCTGAGCCCAGCCTGCGCCGCTGTCCGTGGTGCTGCCTGCGCTGCTGGATCCTTCCAGGTGGCGACGTCGCAACCCAGGGGGCGCGATGAGGCGCCGGTTGCCTTTGCTCACTCACCCCGCAGGGCACCGGACACTGTGAGGAGAAGAGACCCAGGCCCCAGCACCGTCACTGCCACGCTGCTATGAGACTCAGCGCCCGCCCCAGCTCCCACACTGGCTCTGCAGTCGGAGAAGAGCAGCAGGACTGCGGGGCCTTCTCCAGCCCTGGGGTCTGCTGCATCAGGGGCCTGGCCGCCTGCAAAGGGGCTGGAGGGAGAAGCTCTTTTCTCCCACATGCCCCTTCCCAGTGCCACGTGCATGGTCTCCTTTTGCAATGGGGGGAAGGCTGCTGGTGGCTTTTCTCACCCCCATCTTCCCCAGAGTCTTCTCTGCACCCCCTGATCCACCACAACTCGCCTGCATGAGACCAGGTCTGCCGCCACGGAAAAACCCAAGACAATATCAGGGCTGTATTAAGAATGAAACAGTGAACAGAGGGAAGTCTCCAGGCACCACTTTCTCAGCCCACGGGGCATGCACACCCTTCATCTCTTTGTTTCCTTCTGCTGTCTCTGCGATTTCCAAGGAACTGGGGCTTACACGCCTATGTATTGACTCAGCACCCAAAGTCACCCTGGCTTCCTGCAGGCGGTCACATCCCTGGGACGTGCATGACTGACCGTGACCGCCCGCCCTGCCGCAGAGGCTCATGGGCCTGCAGGTGCATCACAGACCTGAGGCAGAACCTTACATGGGTGCAGGCAGGAGTTTGGAAAGAGCTGGGCTGGGATCCCATATCCTCACATCTGGGCTGTCACCAGCCCGAGATCCAGTGTCCCCTGCTGTTGGCTCAGCCCCAAAGGGAGCCCGCTACCACGGCAGCATTGTCCTGGGATTCCTCCGGCTGAGTGCGGATGGTGAGGCAGGACTACACAAGTGGCCAAGTATTGAGGGCCCCAGGGCCAGTTGCCAAAGGCGCCCCACTAAACAGTCGGGGAGATGCCCGGGCAGCAGGACATGTACAACAAACACAGCACGGGTTTTCTCCAGTGAGACCAAGAGCTTTACACCCGTGCGAGAGGGGCTGGTGCTAGAGCGTGCAGGGTCAGACGAGGGGTCCCGGCATGGAGCAAGCCGGTTGACACTGTAACACCGACACCAGGACGGTCATTTCCCCCAACGTGGGGTGAAAGGGGGGAGCTTGTGGGCATTGGGCATTGGGGGAGCTGGGAGTTCATCCAGAACTTGGCCAGCGCTGGGGCCTGGGCTTAGAGCTGCACTGAGTTGGTGGGATGGGGACACGTGTGGAGGGGTGGCATGCATGTGCAGGTGTGGGGGGTTGAGTGGGGGAGGTGTTAGCATTTGGGTGTGTTTGTGTGTGTGGATGTGGGTGGCCATCTGTGGAAGTGTGCATGGGCACCAGCATGTGTGCGTGCATGTGCATATGCATGCATGTGTGTGCATGTGTGCCCCGCTGCCATGCCTCTGCCTGGCAGAAGCCGAGGCTGAGTCGCCCCTAAGGCCGACCACCCAGCTGAGCCCTGGCGACAAATCCCGTGAGTCCAGACCCCAAACAGAGATTGGAAAAGAGCACCATAACCTCCCTTCCCCCCACCCCCCCGGGTCTGAGGTGGACCCCCGGCCTCCTGTGCACCCCCAGGCTTCCTCCCAGGTGAACGACGAGCTGTTGGAGAAGTACAATCACCGATTGCCCCGGTGCCGAGCAAATGTCCTGGGGCCCACTCCGAGGTGGACATCCAAAAGATTGAGCTCTTCTAGGTTGTCCCAGACACAGCAAACCCCGTAACGGGGACCCTGCTCTGGGGATCCCACGGGGACCTGCTGGTGGATGTGGAGAGCTGCCAGGAAAGTAGCCTCTGGGCTCTCCCCTACCTGCACCCGTGTCTCTTTGTGCCTTTGCCGTAGAAATGCATGGGGCTGGTTGTCGGCAGACCTCGCCCCTGGGGGAGCATTCCCATGTGCAGCCGGGAGTAGGGGGAAGCTGGTGCCCTGGGGGAGCGATGAGGCACCGGTTACCTTTGCCCACTCACACCGAGGGCACGGGACCTGGTCCCAGGGGGGACTGACACGGGGAGGAGAAGAGCCCCGGGCCCAGCACCGGCACTGCCCCACTCTGCTATGAACCCCAAACTCTACCATGAAATGCAGCCCCCCCGGCTCCGACCACTGGCTCCTGTAGTTGGAGAAGGGCCGGCAGGGATTGCGGGGCCTTCTCTAGCCCTGGGGTCTCCTGTGTGGGAGGCCTGGCAGCCCACAAAGTGGCTGGAGGGAGAAGCTCTCTGTTCCCCGACTCGCCCCTTCCCAGCACCACCTCCCTCATCTCAGTTTGCACTTAGGGGGAAGAGAGAAAGTGCTCTGACCCTGCACCTTGGACCCTGGATGCCCCTGGTCTGAGCGGGCCACGCCATCGCATGAGGCAGACCTGGGCTTGCGGTCCCTGGCGTGTGGGGAGACTGGGCGGGCAGTATCGCCCCAGGCAGTATTGCTCAGCCCCGGTGGGCACCACTCTCCTCGGGCTGCAGCTCAGCCCAGGGAGCATGCACACCCTTCATCTCTTTGTTTCCTTTCCTGTCTCGACGATTTCCAAGGAACTGGGGCTTACACGCCTATGTATTGACTCAGCACCCAAACTTACCCTGGCTTCCTGCAGGCGGTCACATCCTTGGGATGCGCATGACTGACAGTGACCGCCCGCCCTGCCGCAGAGGCTCATGGGCCTGCAGGTGCATCATGGACCCTTGGCCAAAACGTGCATGGGTACAACCAGGATTTTAGAAAGAGCTGGCCTGGGACCTCATATCATCACATCTGGGCTGTCACCAAGCCATACATCCAGCATCTCCTGCTGTTGGCTGAGTACCAAAGGGAGCCTGCTACCTTGGTGGCATCGTCCCATGACCCCTATGGGCCCAGTGTAGATGGCGATGCAGGACTTCACAAGTGGCCAAAAACTGAGGGCCCCAGAGCTTTTTGTCAAATGGGCCCCACTAAACAGAGTCGGGGAGATGCCCGGGCCGCAGGACACGTACAAACACAGCACGGGTTTTCTCCAGTGAGACCAAGAGCTTTACACCCGTGCGAGAGAGGCTGGTGCTAGAGCGTGCAGGGTCAGGACAGAGCCAAAGCCAATATAATTGTTGGATTGTGCACTGATTTGCTAGTGCAGATAGGAAGTTGTTGAGAAATATAACAAACCAGGGCAGAAGTAGTCCAGAGATGTCATTCGTCCCATTGTCATTACAGTTAAAAGCACATCTCTTATTCACATTCCTCAAACAAAATCTTGCCTTCTTTTGAGTGTCTTGATGGTGCCACCAGTACTTCACTGTCAGGCATTTCTACCCCTGAGCTCATGTACTTTTCAACATCTTTATCAATGACTTGGCCAGTGAGCTCTTCACCCCCACATCCAAGTTCGCAGCTGACACCAAGTTATGGGGGAGCGTGGTCACACTTGAACATAGGCTGCAGATACAGGTGGATCTAGACAGGCTGGTAAGTCGGGCATATTGGAACCAGATCAAGTTCAACACTGAGAAATGTAAAGTGTTATATCTGGGCACGAGCAACTCCCCCGCACACCTACAGACTTGGCAACACCAAACTGACCAGTACTATGAACGAAAGGGACCTCGGGGTAATAACAGACCACAGTATGAACCTGAGCCGACAGAGTGACACTGTAGCCAGCAGGGCAAATAATACTCTGACACGCATCAACTGATGTATCTCCAGCAAAACCAAGGAGGTGATTCTTGCACTCTACTTGGCATTGGTGAGACCCCAACTGGAGGACTGCATCCAGTTCTGGGCACCGCACTTTACAAGGATGTGGTAAAGCTTGAGAGTCCAGAGAAGAGCCACCCATATGACCAGAGACTTGCAGGCCAAGCCATACGAGGAAAGGCTGGCTCCTACCCTGGCGGTGTTTATGAGGAGGTTAGATGAACACCTTGCCAGGGTCGTTTGACCCCAGTACTTTTTCCTGCCATGGCAGGGGGTCGGACTTGATGATCTGCTCAGGTCCCTTCCGACCCGACCAACTATGAAACTCTGAAACCTGGGCCTCTTCAGTGTAGAAAAAAGAAGGCTGAGAGGGGACATGGTAGCAACAATAAATCAGCATGGATTTGTTAGGGGGAGATCATGTCAGACCAACCTGATCGCCTTTTATGATCAGGTCACAAAGGCCATGGACGCAGGTGTCGCGGTGGATGTAGTCTTTCTGGACTTCAGCAAGGCCTTTGACACCGTCTCTCACCCCATCCTAATTAATAAACTAGGCGACTGTGGCATACATGCCTACACGGTCAGATGGATTGCAGATTGGCTGAAGGGTCGCACTCAGAGGGTGGTGGTGGATGGATCATACTCGACTTGGGGGGAGGTGGGGAGTGGAGTCCCCCAGGGCTCGGTCCTGGG
>NW_005843041.1:294513-304072 GCF_000455745.1 Alligator sinensis
CGGGGGGTCGGGCTAGAAGATCTATTAGGTCCCTTCCGACCCTAAAACTATGAAACTATGAAACTTACCGCTACATCAGAGGTGTACATCAGGGGCTCGGTGAACAACTGTTCACCAGGGCGCCCTTGGCAAAAACCAGGCGTAATAGCCACAAACTCCTGGAAGATCAATTCAGGTTCAACATTAGGAAAAACTTCTTCACAGTCAGGGTTTCCAAACTGGGAATAAGCTCCCACCAGGGGTGGAGCAATCGTCTACCCTGGAAATCCTCAAGAGGAGACTGGACAGTCCCCTTCCTGGGGTCTCCTGATCCCAGTTATCTTTCCTGCTTGGTGCAGGGGCTGAAGTTGATGATCTTCTGAGGTCCCTTCCAGCCCCCACAATCTATTAATCTATGTGAGCACACCTGATGTAAGGTTTGCAGCAAGAAGTACAAACCCTCCGCAGGGCTGGGAAAGTGAAGAGAGAGGTTCCCAGAAAGGGCAATGAGACAGCAATGGGGACAACGGGCCAGAGGGACAAGTTCTCTTTTCTTTCACCTGCCCCTTCCTGTTGCCACATCCCTGGTCTCATTTTGCAATGGAGGAAGAGAGAAGGCTGCTGGCGGCTCTTGTGTCCCCACATCTTCCCCAAAGGCTTCCCCATGCTCCCTTGAGCCACCGCACCTTTCCTGCCTGGGAGGAGCTCCGACACCAAGAAAAAAAAGCAAAGAAAATGTTAGGGATGATTATGAAGGGAACAGGGAACAAAGTAGAAAGTCTCACGATGCCCCTTTGTCAACCCATGGTGCAACCACACCCTGGATACTGCACCCAGCTCTGCTCCCTGCACCTCCTAAAGGACAGAGTAGAGCTGGAGAAGGTACAGAGAAGGGCAGTGTGGGGGGTCAGTGCTATTGGAGCAGACTGATGAGGCCAGGCTTGGTGGGGTTAGGAGAGAGGTGCTGGAGGGGGGACAGGATGGGGGTTTACACCATACTAAGTGGGGAAGAGACAGTCCAGGGGTATAAATTCCTGGCCGTCTCTCACCAGACAAGGAAGAGGGGTCCTTGCGTGAATTGAGCAGGCTGCTAGTGTAACACCGACACCAGGACGGTCATTCCCCACCACGTGGCGTGAAATGGAGGAGTTCACAGGCACCAGGCACAGGGGAAGCAGAGAGTCCAGCCAGATCCACTCAGGGGCTGGGTCCATGCTGGGGGAAAGTGGCATCGGGGGCTGTGGGGCACAAGTGTGTGGGTCACAGCCTCAGTGTCACCATGTCCTGGACCCTCGATGGCTGCAAGGGGGAGAGGAATGGGGGAAAACCCTGCTTGGACCCCATTGCTCTCCCATGCAGCACTGCTCTCTGCTGCCCTGGGACATGGGAGACCGGGGAGGACAGACTTGGGGTAAGCCCATCCATGGCAGCTCTGATGTTCTCATGTAGAGCAACAGCCAGTGTTGAGGTGTGGGGTGATCCCCCACCACTGGCTGTCCAGCCCCTCCAGGAACACCTCCAGAGATGGTTCAATGGAAAGCGTAGACACACAATTAAGGGAAGGTGACCCCGCAGGCCATGAAGAAGATCAACCTCCCAATAGGTGGCTCCTTCCCTCCCCGCTTTTATTGCTGTGACAGACTCATCATCACAGGGGTGGCTATGACTTCCCGTTGTGGCCTTGCTGCTCGTGCCTGGCTCAAACGCAAATGCTGCCCTGCCTCAATTTCTTGCCTGCCATGCCTTGTTCTTAAATATTATAGGTTAAAATGGGGAGGCTCCCAACAGGCTTAATCCAAATAAGTTCCCACTGGGTCTTTCCTGAGACCCTGCTGGGCTCAAGCCAGCCCTCAGGCTTGGTAAGTCCTGATCAGCCTGACTAGGTCCCTGTAGGGCACCAAGAGCCTTAAGGGATAATTGCCCGGCTCCTTCACCTCCCCTATACCGCACCCTAAGCCTCGTGGATGTCCTGTCCCATTGATGTAACTGTATATAAACTTGGGCCTCTTGGACCCTTGGCCTCCCCCCCGTCCCACATCCAGCCCCTCCTCTGGGCTCTCAGACCCTCTCATCTGGCTGGCCCGCTCAGGTCTCATGGATGCTCTGGCCCAGATCAACCTTTCCCTGGCTCCTGGGTCACTGGGTTATCTAAAGAGGCCTTGAGCCTGCTCCAGCAGGGCTCAAGGCTACACTACTGATCTAACGCAAATGAATAAAGAACCTCACTGCCCTTTGGCAGACATCTCAAGCCCTCTGGGTGTTTAACATAAACCCACTTGCCCATAAGCCCAGCTTTCTCAGTCCAAGGAACTTGCCTCGGTTCCCAGGCCTAGAGAATTGTTCAGCCAAAATCCAGGCCTTTTCTGCAGCCCTGCAGCCAGGAGCTCCTTACTTCTTGGTTGCTGGAGAGAGACGCCCTGACTGGTGGAGGCTCTGGGCTTATACGTGTAACTCTCAGTGCACGGCCCTACCCACGGCTGCGTCCAGATGTTTGGTACCTGGGGTACCAGGTAGCTTTATCCCTGCTCAGCTCCCCTAAGAGTGGTCAGAAGCTCCCTGGGAGGAGGGACTCCCTTTTACAATGGAGAGGCCTTGCAGACTAAGGAGTAACAATTTACAGAATTTAAGTATATACAGGAAATAATTATAATATGCATGCAAATATTAAATATCAGAAGTTTGAAATACTCCATTTACAATGCAACTAGGGTGAGTTTATACAAAAAAGCAGTTCACAACTATTTACACTGAAGAGATGATCAGGTTGACGGATACGAAGATAATAACTGATACACTATGCTAAATACTCATTATATTAGTCCCCTAATTAATTATTCACAACTAATGCCTTCAAGAGACATTTGGATGTCTATCCTGCTGGGATCTTATGACCCCTGCTGACTTTCTGCCCTTCGGGCAAGGTGCTGGACTCGATGATCTCCCGAGGTCCCTTCCAGCCCTAATGTCTAGGTCTATGGAACAGACGTTCACCACAACTTATTACCAAAGGATGGAGAGAGGGGCAGTCCCTCACTCCTCCCATCATGCATTTTGAGGGCTCCAGCTGTCTCCCATAGGCCCAGACATCTCGCAGCCTGCAGAGCCTGTTCCCACCCCAGACCTCGGCAACGCACAGATTCTTCCCCGCACACCTCTGTGCACACTCCCCTGCCTGTGCGCCGCCTCTCCAAGCCCACACGGCTATTTACACAATTACTCGTGCAGAGAAAGAGCTCACTGCTGCAGGCAGGCCAGGCAGCACCTCTGCACGCAGGTTGCCACTAGGAAAGCGATGATGTTCTCCGGCTCTATGTCCACCTCCAACGGGCTTTCAGGTGCCCAAAGGCACACTCTATGCTCATGCAGCATTTGCTTAGCTGGTAGCTGAAGGTCTGTTCTTGTAAGACAGTCACTTGCCCCCCTCCCCCCCCACACGATAGGGCTTCATGAGCCAGGGCTGGGGTGGGTAAGCTGCATCAGCAAGGATGAGGGGGGCACTGACACACCCCGGATGACAATCTCCAGCAGTCCTGGGGCATATTGGCTGGGGATATATGGCAAAACAGGGGTGATGGGATTGTGTAGTATTCCCTGTGGTGGTGGGCTTTGTGAGGCCATGCTCCCTCATCTGCTCTCACCTCAGTTTATGAAATCAGATGATCCTTTACTATTAATGGCTGGGTGAGGGCAGAGCGGGGAGGAGGGGGTTTAGGAACTTGGCAGTTTGTGGTTAGGATTTACTCCTTATCTGTTATTAACACTCTTACTATTGCTTTACATGTTTTCTCAGTGCTTGTGAAATTCTCAATGAAGTAAAGTTCAGAGAAGGACTTTTGAAAGTGTGCAGAGCTGTTTACTTCCAAACAAGGACAAGTGTCAATTAAATCCATCTCTCTTCATTCTCCAGAGTGTCCAAATCGCATCCCCTAGTAGCAATCCAATCCTCATCCTCTTCCAACAAAGTTCCCGTCTTCTCCATCCATCCCAATCCCTGCCACTAGTCCCCAAACAGCATACATCCCTTTCCCTGAGACTCATCAACTCCACACACCCCGGTGCTTTCCCCCGATCTCTCCTGGGCACAGCTGCAGGTGAAGACTGGCCCCAAATTCCTTTCACGTTTCCCTGAAGGCATCATTGCAAACATCATAAGTCACTTCACCCAGCAGCCAACAATTTCATTTGTTATTTGAATTAGAAAATCCCCTGGCCACCCCGACAATTCCCTGAGTCTTGGATGGCAAAGGTAGGCAGCCCAAGGGCTGCACCATGCCAGGGCTGGCCAGCACCCTAGAAATACGGGCCCTGCACCTGCCTTGAGCTGGCTCCGGCACGGGGCCAGGGCAGACCAGCTGGTGCGGGGACCCACTGCTCCAATCCCGGGGTGGGAGAGGGTCCCTGCATGAGCTGATCTGCCCCGGCCTCATGCCAGAGCTGGCCTGAGGTGGGTGCGGGGCCCAGGGTATATCAGCCTGTGCGGCGATCCTGCCCTGCCCTGGGGCTGGGGCGGGGGGGGGGGCCCCCACATGAGCTGATCGGCCCCAGCCCCACTGGCCCCAGGCAGCAGCACCTGGCTCCTGTCAGCCAGCAGGCAGATCGGGGCCCACCGGCACCCCCAGGAGGGCTGCGGGGCTGTGCCGGAGTCCTCCTGGGGGTGCGTGTCCTTCCTTCCAGGTGACAGGAGCTGGCAGCACTGATCTTCCCGGCACTGGGTGCGAGTTGCGCCCAGCATGGGTCTGTCATCTGGCAGGCAGATCAGGGGCCCACACCCCCGGGGAGTAGTCCGGCACAGCCCCCACAGCCCTCCCGGGGGTGCGGGCAAGCCCCCGATCTGCCTGCCGGATGAGAGGAGCCAGGTGCTGCGCTGAAGCCACGAAGCCTGGCTTCGAAACTCGAAACATTTTGAAACTTTCAAAATGTTTCGAGTTCCCTTGTTTCGTTTCAAAGCTGTTTCAAAGGCTTTTGTTTCCTTTTGAATTTGCTGTTTCAAGTTCGAACCACATCGAAACAGCTTCCAAATGAAATGCTGGGTGAGATTTCACACAGCTCTACATGCCACCACTGCAGTGGAAGGCAAACCCCCCCGGTCTGGGCCGGTCTGGCCACGGGCTCCAATCAGAGGAGTGTGATGAGGCCACCGGTTGCCATCATCCCCTCATGCCTCACGGCTGGGGAACTGGCTCCGAGGTCGGACCCAGAGGGTGGCAGTGGACAGAACTGAATCAATGCGGCACCCAGTGACTAGTGGCCCCTTTTTCAGACCTGTTCTCTTTCAAGTCTTCATAAATGGTCTGGATTTTGGTGTCAAAATCGGACTGACCGAGTTTGCTGCCAACCTCAAACTTTGGGGAAAGTGTCCACACTTGAGGATAGTCTGGTGATCCAGGCTGACCTCAATAGGTTTGGAAGGCGAGTGGATGAAAACCTGATGGCATTCAATATGGAGAAATGCAAGGTGCTCCACCTGGGGAATAAAAACCTGCATCACATGTATAGGCTTGGCAATGCTACACTCACTAGCACCATGGCCGAAAGACACTTGGGGTCATGACTGACCACACGATGAACATGAGCCACCAATGCGATACCACAGCCAGCAAAACGAACAAAACTCTGGCTTGCATCTACCAATGCATGTTGAGCAAGACCCAGGATGTCATCCTCCCGCTGCACTCAGCCGTGGCGAGACCGCAGCTGGAGTACTGCGTCCAGTCTGGGGCTATACAATTCAGGAAGGACGCGGAGAAGCTTGAGAGTGCCGAGGAGAGCCACGCGCATGGTCAGAGCGCAGGAGAACAGGCCTCATGAAGAGGGGCTGAGAGCCATGGGACTCTTCAGCCTGGAGAAGCGCAGGCTCAGGGGTGATCTGGTGGCCACCTATAAGTACATCGGGGTGCTCACCAGGAACTGGGGGAACGTCTGTTCACCAGAGCGCCCCAGGGGATGACATGGTCCAAGGGTCACAGACTCCTGCAAGACCATTTTAGGGTGGACATAAGGAAAAATGTATTTACTGTCCGAGCCCCCAAGGCCTGGAATAGACTGCCGGCAGAGGTGGTGCAAGCACCCACTCTGGACTCATTAAGAGACATTTGGATGTTTATCTTGCTGGGGTCTTTGAACCCCAGCTGACTTCCTGCCCCTGGGGCAGGGGGCTGGACTCGATCTTCCGAGGTCCCTTCCAGTCCGAACGCCTATGACATCTATGAGATCTAAGGGCGCAGGGCCTGGTCCCAGGGCCAGTTGACACTGGGAGGAGAAGAAACCCAACCCCCACCACCGTCGTTCCCACACTCTGCTATGAAATGAAGCATCAGCCCTGGCTCCCACCACTGGCTCCTGCAGCCCAAGAAGGGCTGGCAAGGATTGCCGGGCCGGTCCAGGTTCCTGTTGCCACATCCCTGGTCTCATTTTCCAACGGGGGGGAAAGAGAGAAGGCTGCCGGCAGCCTTTATCACCCCACGTCTTCCCCAAAGGCTTCCCTGGGCCCCCTGAGCCAGCGCACCTTTCCTCCCTGGGAGCAGCTCCGCCACCAACAACGAAGCAAAGAAAACATTAGGGACGGTTAAGAAGGGAACAGGGAACAAAGTGGAACATCTTGCGATGCCCCTTCATCACCCCACGTGCATTCACAGCCTGAGTACGGCGCCCAGCTCTGCTCCCCGCACCTCCAGAAGGAAGGTGAAGAGCTGGGGAAGGTGCAGAGAAGGGCAGCGAGGGGGTCGGGGCTATGGGGGAGACTAATGAGGCCAGGCCTAGGGGGGTTAGGAGAGAGGTGCTGGAGAGGGGCAGGACGGGGTTTACACCGTACTAAGGAGGGAAGAGACATTCCCAGGGACCGATTCCTGGCTGCCTCTCGCCAGACAAGGCTGAGGAGTCCCAGCACAAAACGAGCAGGCCGGCAGTGTAACACCGACACCAGGACGGTCGTTTCCCCCCGTGGAGGGTAAAAGGAGGGAGTTCGTGGGCACCGGGCATGGAGGGAGCGGAGAGTCCAGCCAGATCCACCCAGGGGCTGGGCCCATGCTGGGGGAAAGGGGCATCGGGGGCTGCGGGGCACGGCCTCGGGGTCACCACATCCTGGACTCTCGATGACTGCGAGGGGAAGAGGAACGAGGGAAAACCCTGCTCAGACCCCGTCACTCTCCCGCCCAGCACCGCGCTAGGCTGACATGGGAGACTGGGCAGGACAGACCTGGGGTCTGACCCGGTCCACGGCAGTTCTCAAGTAGAGCAACAGCCAGTGTCGAGGCATGGGATGATCCCATGTTCCGATCTGGGCAATACTCAGGGAACTTGAGGGAAAAGCTGCCCCTTTGCAAAGTCAAACAGGGCAAAGGTGGATCTTGCAGGGAGGAGGCGGCGGCGGCATTCAGAGATGAATCAGCAGAGGGTGGGGTTCCCCTTTCTAGGGACCAGCTTGGTATATAAGGAGCCACCTTTGCTGCCGGACCCCAGCTGACTCGGTCGGGCAGAGGGACACCCGCAGCGCCCATGGCTCTCAAGTCCGTCACAGGGCTGGTGAGTACCAGCCCTTCTCCCTGGTCGGGGGCTCTGGCCATAGGGGCTGGGGAGCATCTGTGACCTGGATTTTTTCCACTTCTCCAAAGTGCTGTCACTTGAGCTTCCCTCTCTTTTCCCCCTTCTCAGACCACCCCCTGCGTCCTGGCTTTTGACTGTGGTTTTCAGGCTGGGAGGCACGTGAGAATCCAGGGCTCTGTTCCTTGCGGCTCCCAGTGGTAAGTGACTGGACACGTAAAAGTCTCACCCGGCCGTTCAGGGGTGTCCGGATCTGGCATCAGATCCCATCTCGCCTTAATGACAGGGTGGGGTGTGCTGCTCCGGCGGTGGGACCCGAAGGGGTTCTCCCTCCTCAGACTGCTGTACCATGCTCCCGCGGTGGGACCCCGAGCAGCTGACCAGCCTGCCCAGGCTGTGGAGACTGGAAGCACTGGCCACACGCCCCATGCAAACCACCGGGTCATTACAAGCAATTTGCATTGCAACTTTGTCGCTTACTCCGGTTTTCTCACGCTGTTAACTGAAGAAATGTGTGGTCAGGCCACGACTTGCAGCGTGCTAAGGGTAATGTGTGTCAGGGTCGGGATTGTATAGGAATCTTGGACAGGGCTGATCCCATTTTGGGCAGGGAGCTGGGCTAGCTGTGACCTCCGGAGCCCCCTGCCAGCCCCACTGCCCCAGGATTCCTAGGACCGCAGGATTGCTGATGCTTTAGGATGCCTTTCTACATCAGAGCATCAGCAGGGCTAGACTGGGTCAGACCCACGGTCCATCCAGGCCAGAGTCCCTCTCTGCCTGCGGCAGGCGTGCATGCGATACAGTGCAAAGAGAGCATTGAGCTGGGAATTTCTATCAAGCGATCCAACCCCTATTCGATACCCGCCATGGACTGATCTAGAGATACCCAAGGAAATCTCCCCAGCCATCCTGTTCAACAGCCATGAATAGATCCATCCCCCATGAATTTATCCAGGCCGCACTGATCCTGGCTCCTCTGCCTCCGCCACCTCCTGTGGCCACGACTTCCATCAGAGAACGATGCATTGCTTTAAAAAGTCCTGTCTTGTTACTTTTACACCTGTCACCTACTCATTTCAGCAGGTGTCTCCTGGTTCTAGTGTCCTGGGACTTGATGAACAACAGCAGCCTGGTCACTTGGTCCACAGCCTTCGTGACTCTTTCCACTCCCCACTCAGCCGTCTCCTTTCCAAATGAAAGAGCCCTGGGTTATTTTAGTCTCTCCTGGCCTGGCAGCTGGTTCAGGCCCTAGGTCCACAAGCTGCCCCCTGGGTTTAAGCTCCAGTTGAGGGTTGGGGGCTGGGGCTAGGAGCTCGGGCTCTCATGGGTCTCACCTTTGCCTGCCCCCCAGGTTCTCCGTGAACTTCTGCTGTTCGGATGGGCCCAGCTGCGATATAGCTTTTCACTTCAACCCCCGCTTGGACCAGAACTGTGTGGTGTCCAACACCTTCCAGAACCACAGCTGGCAGTGTAACCAGACCAAGGAGGAGAACCCGTTCAAGCACGGGGCCTCCTTCCAGCTGGACATCCACATGACTGAAGAGCACTTTGAGGTACTGGGGGGCCAGTGGGCCATGGGCTCCCCCCCAGGCTGGGCCAGGCAGGGCAGGGAGGGGATTGTGGGGGGAGATAGGCCAGTAGCCCACAAACAGCATTAGTGGGATCCAGGCCCAGGGGGGCAGAGGCTCTTCTGCAGCCCAAGACTGGGAACTGGGCTTAGAGCTGTGCTGACTTGGTGTGGAGGGGTGGCACGTGTGTGCAGGTGTGTCTGCAGGTGTGGGAATGAGTAGTGGAGGTGTTGGCAGATGGGTGTGTTTGTGTGTGTTGCCATCTAGGCATGTGTGCATGTGCACCTGCATGTGTGCATGCATGTGAATGTAAGTATGTACACGCATGCCCCCCTGCCCTACCTCTGCCCAGCAGAAGCCGAGGCTGTGACATGCCCCTAAGGTCAACTACCCAGCTCAGCCCTGGAGACAAATCCCCTGGCTCCAGGCCCCAAACAGGGGCTGGAAGAGATCCCCCAGACATCCTTTCCCTA
>NW_005843041.1:304103-312590 GCF_000455745.1 Alligator sinensis
CTGACTTGGCCCATGACCTCATGCACACCCTGTTCCCTCCCAGGTTCTTGTGAACAACAACATGTTCGATCGGTACAGTCACCGCATCCCCCTGTGTCAAGTGAAGAGCCTGGAGGTCCAGCCTAAGGTGGACATCCACAAGATTGAGTTCTTCTAGCTTGTCCCAGAACACAGAAACCCCCAGCAATGGGGACCTCACATTGGGGATCCTGCCAGGACCTACTGATAGATGTGGAGAGCTGCCAATAAAGTGGCCTCTGGGCTCTCCCCTACCTGTGCCCATGTCTCTGTGTCTTTGCCGCATAAATTCGTGGGGCTGGTCATGAGCAGACCTTTCCCCTGGGGCTGGGAAGACTCTGCCCTGGGGGCATTCACAGGTGCAGCTGGGAATCAGGGGGAAATCAGAGAGCAGCGGGGCTAGAAGGGAGCTGCAAAGGTCACATCCAGCCCTACGCCACCCTGAGGCAGGATCAGTCCCATCCAACCCACCCTGGACAAATCCATAATCACAGAAATCTTTGAAATCCTAGAGCTGCGGGGTCACACCTAGTCCAACCTGCCTGAGGCAGGATCAGCCCCGTCCAAACCAGCCCAGACAAACCCAGCATCAAACCTCTGAGCAACATGACCGTCAGCCCCAAAACTGCACCGGGCATCGCACCCGCCCCTGCCCCAGAGAAAGCAGAGGCACCGTGGGAGGCAACAGTCGGCTGCTGCCAAAGGGGGTTCACATTCACGCTCCAGAGACCCCAGGCTGAGGCTGTGCCACTAGTATAGATGCAGTCAAACCCCCTCCCCGCACCCCCCATGATTCCCTGGCAATCTGACCAGGGGGAAAATATCCCTCCCTGAGCACAGGGGCAAGACCCTCCAGCCAGGACCCTGCAGGGTTGGTGGCAGCAGCAGCATTAGCACAGCCCAGTCCCATCCCCAGCCTGAGCTGCAGCCAGCACCAGTGCCTCTGGGGGAGGCTTAAAAACCCCTGATGCATGGAGTAACAAGGGCTGGGAGGCAACCAGGAAAGCCCAGAAGCCTGGGACATCCCCACAGCAGAGCACAGGCATCTCTGTGCCTACATCATCCCCCACCAGTGGCTATCCAGCCCCTTCACAAACATCTCCAGGGATGGTTAGATGGAAAGCATGGATACACAACTAAGGGAAGGTGACTCCTCAGGCCACGGGGAGGACCGACCTCCCAATAAGTGGGTCCTTCACTCCCCACTTTTATTGCTGTGACAGACTCATTGCCACAGGGGCAGCCATGACCTCTCATAGTGACCTTGATGCTCCTACCTGGCTCAAACTTCAATGCCGCTCTCCTTAGATTGCTCGCCTGCCATGCCTTGTTCTTAAATATTATAGGTTGAGATGGGGAGGCTCCCAACAGGCCTAATCCCAATAAGTTCCCACTGGTTTTTTCCCGAGACACCACTGAGATCAATACAGTTGGTAAGCTCTCAGGCTTGGTAAGTCCCTCTCTGCCTGACTAGGACCCTGTAGGGGATCAACAGCCTTAAGGGCCAATTGCGTGGCTCCTTCATCTCCCCTACACTATGCCCCAAGCCTGGTGGATGTTCTCTCCCACTGATGTAAATGTTTATATGCTCGGGCCCAACCCCCGGTCTTGCATGCAGTCCCTCCTCTGGGCTCTCAGACCCTTTCATCTGGCTTAGCTTGCTCTGGGCTCATGGATCTTCTGGCCCAGCTCAACCTTTCCCTGGGCTCTTGGACCTTCTTGCTTGGGTCTCAGCCTTTTTCTAGGCACCTCACTGGGACCCATCCTCAGTCTGAGGGTCCTGGGTCACCGGGTCTTTAAAGAGGCCTTGAGCCTGCCCCAGCAGGGCTCAAGGCTACACTACTGGTCCAACTCATATGAATAAGAAACACTGCCCTTTGGCAGACATCTAAATCCCTCTAGGGGTTTAACATAGCTTCATAGTTGGTCGGGTCAGAAGAGACCTGAGCAGATCATCAAGTCCAACCCCCTGTCATGGCAGGAAAGAGTACCGGGGTCAAACGACCCCAGCAAGGTGTTCGTCTAACCTCTTAAAGACCCCCGGGGTAGGAGCCAGCACCACTTTGCTTCGAAGTTGGTTCCAGGTCCTAGCCGCCCTGACAGTGAAGTCGCGCCTCCTGATGTCTAGCCTGAAACTACCCTCTGCCAGCTTGTGACCGGTATTTCTAGTCACTCCTGGTAGTGCTCGGGGGAACAGGGACTCCCCCAATGCCTGCTGGTCCTCCTTGTTAAGTTTATAGATGGCCACCAGATCCCCTCTCAGCCTTCTCTTGTGGAGGCTGAACAGGTTCAGGTCCTGTCACCTCCCCTCGTAGGGCCTGCCCTGCTGCCCCCTGATCATGAGGGTGGCCTCCTCTGGACCCTCTCGATGCTGTGCACATCCCTCCTGAAGCACAGCGTCCAGAACTGGATGCAGTACTCCAGCTGCGGCCTGACCTGTGTCGCATAGAGAGGGAGGATCACCTCCTTGGCCCTGCTTGAGATGCATCTGTGGATGCATGACAAGGTGCGGTTGGCCTTCCCGACCATGACCCCACAGTCGGCCCATGTTCATTTTGGCATCAATAATGACTCCAAGATCCTTCTCTGCCTCTGCACTGACGAGAAGGGAGTTCCCCAGCCTGTAGGTGTGCTGCTGGCTCTTCCTCCCCAGGTGCAGCACCTTGCACTTGTCAGTGTTGAAACCCATCCTGTTCTCATCTGCCCACCCCTGTAACCTGTCTAGGTCTGATTGCAGCCTGTCCCTCCCTTCTAGCATGCTCACTTCTCCCCACGTCTTAGTGTCATCGGCAAATTTGAGCAGGGTGCTTTCCACCCCCTCGTCCAAGTCGCTGATGAAGATGTTGAACAGTGCGGGTCCGAGGACCGAGCCCTGGGGGACCCCACTGCCCACAGCCCTCCAGGTCGAAAATGACCCATCCACCACCACTCTCTGGGTGCGGCCCTCCAGCCAGTTAGTGACCCATCTGACTGTGTAGGTGTCGACACCACAGTCCCCTAGTTTTTGAATGAGAATGGGGTGAGAGACAGTGTCGAAGGCCTTCCTGAAGTCCAGAAAGACTACGTCCACTGCTACCCCTGTGTCTCAGGATGCTGTGACCTGGTCATAGAAGGCACCAGGTTGGTCTGACAGGACCTGCCTCGAATGAACCCGTGTTGGTTGCCCCTAAGCATAACCTCCCCTGCCGGCCCCTCACAGACATGCGCCAGGATAATTCTCTCAAAAAGCTTACCCAGGATCGAGGTAAGACTAACTGGCCTATAGTAATGAAGACCATAAAAGAAGACCAATGGCATGTAAGCACAGTTTTCCTCAGTCCAAGGAACTTGCTTCTGTTCCCAGGCCTGCAGAGTTATTCAGCCAAATCCAGGTCCTCTCAGGAGCCCTACAGCCAGGAGCTCCTCACTTCTTGGGTGCTGGGGTTTGAGTCCCTGACTGGTGGAGGCTCTGGGCTTATATAAGTAACCCTTGGAGTGCGGCGCTACCCATGGCCATGTCCAGATGTTCGGGACCTGGGCTGCCAGGTAGCTTTACGCCTGCTCAGCTCACCTAGGAGTGGCCAGAAGCTCCCTGAGAAGAGGGGCTCCCTTTCACAATGGAGAGCCTTTGCAGACTCATGAGTAACTATTTACAGAATTTAATTTTATACAGGGAATAATTATACAGGGTCATTTGACCCCAGCAGTCTTTCCGGCCCATGTGCAGGGGGCCTAGATCCCATGATCTGCAAGGTCCCTTCCAGCCCCTAACAACTATGAAACTATAATATGCAAGCAAATACTAAATGATATCAAAAAATTGAAATACTCCGTTTACAATGAAACACAGGTGAGTTTATACAACAAGAGCAGTTAATACCTATTTACACTTAAGAGAGAATCAAGTTGATGGATAAAAACTGATACACTATGCTAAATACTTATTATATTAATCCTTTAATTAAGTTATCTGCAATTAGTAGCTGTTCGCCCCAACATATGCCCAAAGGATGGAGGGAGGGGTGGTCCCTCACTCCTCTCATCATGCATTTTGAGGGCCCCAGCTGTCTGGGGCTGTCCCCCACAGGCCCAGGCATCTCGCAGCCCGCAGAGCCTGTCGTCACCCCAGACCTCGGCAACACAGATTCCTCCCCGCACACCTGTGCACACTCCCCTGCCTGTGCACCGCCTCTCCAAGGCCACACAGCTATTTACACAACTACACCCAGAGAGAAAGAGCTCACTGCCGCAGGCAGCACCTCTGCTCTCACTTCCCCTTACACACCCGGCACACCGAGGCTTCCCCTCAGGCTGAGGCTTCCTGGGTGTGAGCCCACACAGGCATCCTGGGCACTCTCCCTTGCTGGGCCCCCTTTCCCCCAAGCTGACACGGTTCCCCCACAATCCCTTCCCCGCCCGCTCACACAGGGGTTTATCCCACTCTTACCAACTCCAAGTTTCCAAACCCAGTGGGGAATCAGCATCTTGCTCTCTGGGGCTCCCTGGGGCTCTGTCCCCACCCAAAGGGATTTGTAAAGCCAGCTCACAAACTTCAAGGGCTCATTCTAGGGGTTTTCTCTCTCCTGGTCAACCCTCGGGGGCTCCACTGGCCTCCAGCCACTCATGAAGGCTTCAGCAGAGACCCATGGGACAGAACCATGCTGCAGGCTCTTCCCAGCCCAGCGCATGCCTCTCTCTACCACCCCCAGAGTGGGGAGACACCTAGGTTTAAGGGGAGCCAACAGGAAATCCCTGGGCTGGAATTTTCCTGGGGTCCCAAATTGAGTTTTGAACCTTGAATCCTCCTGCTGGGGATAAGACTGGACTACAAGTTTGGTGTCCCAATTAAGACAAAATCCATGGCAAGGTGTCCCTGCTGGGACAATCTTCACCTAGCATTCAGGCAAGGCCCGAAGCAGGACACTCAGAAGGTAAGAGCCCCTTCAACTGCCTGGGACATCTATAATAGCACTGAGGGGGTCAGGGTACCCCACACATGGCATGCTCCCCAATAATGGAAAAGGGAGCACATACACTGCAGACACAGATTGATCTCCAAACAGACCAGGAGCACCCCAATCTTCAACCCCCAACACACTCTAACACACGCAGCTTTGAACTATTTATTTAATGATGTAAGAAAAAGAGGTCAACAGTAGACTGATTCACATCAGGCACCGCAGCTACACCTGGTGTGCTAAAACATTCATTGCACACAACTTCCTGCAAAAGCCCTGCAAGTACCTGCCAATTGTAGGGATGCCTGGTGGACAGCTGGGCTCACTGCACATAATTCAGTGTGTTACCATGTACACGTGATGGAATTAGGGCCACCTCAGGGCATTTTGCAACATAGCAAACTAAACCACATCGGGATGTGGTTTAGTTTGTAATGATGAGAACTAATTTAAAACCCCCAAAACAAGTGCACGTATAAGTATGACACCATTAAGCCACACAAGGGGGATATCCGTCATGTGTACATCATCTCCGTGTCACGTGTACAAGCGCCCACAGAGACTGCTGACTGCTCGAGTAGCCAGTGACGGGGAAGGGTCTACTGCGGTGGTTCTCAACTTTTGTAGACTCAAGCACCACCCCCCTACCCCCCAGCCCCATTTAGACTCAGGCCCCTCTTGGAAAACCCCAGCTCTTCACTTTCACTGATCTTCCTCATGGAAAATACAGAACAATTCAAAGAGCCAGCTCGCTTCCAAGAACACAGCTGCAGCTGAAGATGGAGAAATGGAGAAGATGGAGAAATTTCTCCTTCAACAAGGAGAAATGCAAAGTGCTGCACCTAGGCAGGAAAAATGTCCAGCACACCTACTGCCTAGGGAATGACCTGCTGGGTGGCACGGAAGTGGAAAGGGATCTTGGAGTCCTAGTGGACTCCAAGATGAACATGAGTCGGCAGTGTGACGAAGCCATCAGAAAAGCCAATGGCACTTTATCGTGCATCAGCAGATGCATGACGAATAGGTCCAAGGAGGTGATACTTCCCCTCTATCGGGTGCTGGTCAGACCGCAGTTGGAGTACTGCGTGCAATTCTGGGCGCCGCACTTCAAGAGGGATGCGGATAACCTGGAGAGGGTCCAGAGAAGGGCCACTCGTATGGTTAAGGGCATGCAGACCAAGCCCTACGAGGAGAGACTAGAGAAACTGGACCTTTTCAGCCTCCGCAAGAGAAGGGTGAGAGGCGACCTTGTGGCTGCCTATAAGTTCATCACGGGGGCACAGAAGGGAATTGGGGAGGCTTTATTCACCAAGGCGTCCGCGGGGGTTACAAGAAATAATGGCCACAAGCTAGCAGAGAGCAGATTTAGACTGGACATTAGGAAGAACTTCTTCACAGTTCGAGTGGCCAGGGTCTGGAACGGGCTCCCAAGGGAGGGGGTGCTCTCCCCTACCCTGGGGGTCTTCAAGAGGAGGTTAGATGAGCATCTAGCTAGCTGGGCCTGAGCCATGTGTAGATCTAGAACAGGGGAGGCAAAATATGGCCCAGGCGCTGGATCCAGCCCTCCAGGCACTGTCATCCAGCCTGTGGCACCCACCAACTAACTGTACCCTGCCCAGCCCTTCCACCCACGAGGGTGGGAGCAAGGCACCGATGTGTACACATGCCCCCAGCATACCCTACTATGTCTTGTGGGCAGAAGGGCATGGCTTCTGGGCATGGCTGCTGCAGCCACCAGGAGTCCTGCTCCACTGCCCTGGGGTCCCACTCGCTCTGGACAGCAGGCAGGGAAGTGGCGGGGACAGGGCAGGATGGAGCTGCAGCTGGGCAGGAGTGCAGAGCACGCTGCTGCCAGCCCCAGCCCCATGAAGCCCATGCCCGGGGGGTTGGTGAAAGCGTGGAGCTTGGGTGGGCATGGTGTGTGGGTGTGAGGGGTGGTGGGGGGTGTGCAGGTGGTGGCAGCAGCAGCAGGTGTGGGGTGCATGGGGTGCTGGTGGCCAATGCTGGTGCCTAGTGGCATGCAGCTCTGGCCAGTGTTGCACTGTAGCAGAAAGCCCCCTTTTCCTCTTGCCTGCATTTGCTCTCCCCTCTTTGGATATGTTTCCCTTTTTCTACCTTTTCTTCCTTCCTCTCTCTTTCACTTTAAGATAAGGAATTGTGTTTTAAAATCTGTGTGTGCGCATTTTGTATCTCCCCTTGTATTTTGGTATTTTTATCTACTTGTGTGCCATGGCATTTGTAGCTTATATTTTATACTCCTCACCTTTCAACTTTCAACTAAATGTGTTTTAGTAAGTTATACATTGTAACAATGTTAACAAGGGCAGGAATCAAACTGCCCTTCCCTGTATCAGGCTGGCCCCTGAAAGAGCGAGTGAATCAGTGATTGAATGTGTAACAGTAGCAGACAGCTATTAACACCTGGAAGCTGCAGATCAACCAAGGGAAGAGCTCAATAGAAGACAATGTAACAACCAGGAAATCTCTAAACCTCACTGATCAAGGGCTAGAAGCCCTGGCCCGAGTTAATCAATGCCAGGGACCAACTTTTGGGCTGAATATCTCCAAATTGACCGCTCCCAGAGCCCTATTCAAAATTCATCAAAGGACTCCCAAACCTGCACGTACATGCGGACAACCCCTGGGGCTGATAGATGCCGTCCAATAGCCACCGAGGGGGTGGAAGTCCCACGAGGGTCAACGACCCCTGGATTGGGCAAACCTGAAAACTGGGGAGTCACCAAAGTCTGCCAGGGACAGATAAAAGGCAGTGAAAAGTGACCCTCAGGGGCGCCGTCTTGATCTCCAACTCAACCAGAACTGTCCAGTCAGAAGGACCAGCCGGCGACCCCCTTCTGGAGGATAACACTGCGCTAAAAGAAGCCTCGACTGGCCATCGATGGCAGACTCCAGCGCTTGTAGGATAGGTATACCTGACTCTGTAGCCTGCTACTGTGTGTGTGCGTGTGTGCGCGCGCGCATGTGTGAGTGTGTGCATGTGCGAGTGTGTGGGGACCCGCCCCAAGGTTTATGATTTAACTCATTACAGTGTTTCAATCCACCTAATAAACTAGAATTTTAAGGATCCCGAGTTGGACATTTGTAGCCAAAATTATTTGGTGGAGAACACAGGCATTATTCTAGGATTATTAGCGGATTGGTAATTGGGGAGACTGTGTCTCCAGATAGAACCCACGTCCACGGAGGTGGGTGGGCAATAGTCACCCAAGGGGGTGGATTAGGATTTAGACTCACCCAAGGGGGTGGGCAGACTCAAGGAGGGTCTGGATTTAGTTGTGACCTAAGGGGGTGATCATCTCTCAGGGAAGGGATTTGGACCAAGAAAAGGCTAACTGAGAAGCCTTGCAAAAATTGGTAAAGACAATGGCTAAAGACCAAGCCAAGAAGGGAGCCAAGGTCAACCATGGCCCCTGTCTAAATACTATTAACCGTTTAAAAAAGGAACTGCAGGAGCGCAGCCTGCAAGTAGCAGCTGTCATTCGGGGCGCACAAGCCCGGGATCCAGATCTGA
>NW_005843041.1:313168-314252 GCF_000455745.1 Alligator sinensis
AAAGCTTAATGACACACCGAATTATATGGTTACCTATTCTAATGAAAGTGCCTACCCCAAAACTGATGGGGGGCTGGGGGTCCAAATTATCGCCCCAGCCCACACTGGGTTAACCCCAGGGTATCAAAGGAAAGAGAGGGGGAAAACAGGATTTGGGCAGCAGTGTGGAAGTTTTTAATGCAGCATGGGGAACCGAGAGGGAGATGGCATGGAAAGCCTCTAGCCGAGCTGCTCATCAGACTGGCAGAGCTGACCCGGGAGGGAGCAGCACCTCCCCTTTCTAACAGGGTAGCAGCCTCAGCCCCGGTCTGCGAGGAGCACTGACGGAGCCCCCGTAATGGGACCCCTGAGCAAAGCCCTGGCTCATGGGAGAAATTGGGGACCCTCGATTGGGATCCAGGAGGGAGAGCCCGAATACCCGTTACGGTGGGAACTCAAGGGCATACCAGTGCGCTCCTGGACACCGGAGCTGTGCTAAATGTATTTGGGAGGAAATGGGACCTGAAGCAATTTGAGACTGATCGAATCACACTCCGGTCCTTTACAGGGCAGGAGTCCACGGGGGTGGTGTGCACAGGGGTGACCACCTGCATCCGATTCCCAGAGGGGCCCCAAGAGATTAGTATAGATGGGGTTCAACAAGAGGGCTCCACTGAACAGTTGATTCTGGGAGCCCCTTGTTCAACCGGGAAGGCTGGATCCTGGATCTAGCCAATGGAGCTGTATGGCGAGCACAGACAGCTGATCCCCGGGAGCCTTGCGAGACAAACCCATACCGGAGGTGGGAACGGTGTAAGGGGCCATTGACTTTGACTCGGGGGATGAGTGGGCGCAGCAGTTCCCTAACGTATGGGCTAGGAGTAAAAGTGACTGTGGCCGGATCAACGCCTGCGTTAGGATCAGAGGGGATCCGGTGCCTCCTCAGAAACAGTATAGCTTCCCCAAGCAAGCAGAGGAAGCCGTACAGTTCATTATCACAGACCTACTGCAGCAGGGAGTGCTGACTGAAACCAGTTCAGAACTTAATTCCCCCAAACGGCCCGTCCTAAAGGCGGACCCCGTATCGTGGGGGCGACCAGCTGGC
>NW_005843041.1:314339-315219 GCF_000455745.1 Alligator sinensis
TTTCTGTGATAGACCTAGCCACCTGCTTCTTTGCAATCCCCTGCACCCCGAGTCATGGAACCGATTCGCTTTCACCTTTAAAGGGAAACAGTACACCTTTACCTGGGTCCCACAGGGGTTTCACAATGCCCCAGCTATAGCCCACCACCACGCCGTATGCATGCTCCAGAGTTTAGCTGGACCCGGTCAGGAAAGGGGGGGCTCTTACGTAGATGACATACTGGGATGGGGAGGTCAGGAGCGGGAGGTGAAGGGGCGCACGGGGAGGGTGCTGGCTCTGATCCAGACACCTGGGTTCAGGGGCAGCAGACCAAAGGCTCAGTCATGCAAGAAGTAACCTACTTGGGTGTAAGACTGGGGGTGGGAGGGGAAAAGATCGATTCCCAGAAGGTCGCTGCCCTACTGAACACGCCGGTTCCCAAGGATCCTCACTCCCTGCCAGTGCCGCTTGGAGGTTTTAACTTCCTCGGCTCCCGCACATCCAATCTGCAGAGATCACACACCTCTGTGGCGGCTGCTAAAGGAGTGGGGAGGCAGCGAGCAAAAGGCTTCTTGTTCACTTAAGGAGGCGTTAATCGCGGCTCCTGCTCTGGCACACCCTAACCCATTGAGCCTTTCTATATTAAATCGGCAACGAATGAAAGAGCTCTATCAGCCGAACTGCTACAAAAAAATGCAGACAGTAAACTGGTACCCGTAGCTTACGACTCCCACAAATTGACAGGTCCAGAGATTAATTTTAACCAGAAGGTGTGAACGAGAGTGCCTGGCTGCAGTATGGGCTGTTCACAAATGTGAAGGACTCACAGAGATGGCCCCAGTAATCATCCAGACACATCACTCACCCTTAAAGTACATTTTGTCAGGAAACCTGACAGGG
>NW_005843041.1:322794-334769 GCF_000455745.1 Alligator sinensis
AGTCCCTGGCTGTCTCTCACCAGAGAAGGGGGAGAGGAACAGGGGAAAACCCTGCTCGGACCCCGTCGCTCTCCCGTCCCGCGCTGCTCTCTGCTGCCCTGGGTCATGCAGGGTGGACCCGGGGTCTGACCCCATCTGTTGCTCTCATGTAGAGCAACAGCCAGTGTCGAGGTGCGGGATGGTCCTGCAGCCATGCTCTTGTAGAAGACTTACCTTTTGGACTGTGGGTTGACTACCAGGCTCGGGATTCTGCCCTTTTGATTGGTGGAGCCCATCCACCAATCAGGAGTCAGCCAAAGGACTGAAGTCATGCCCTTTTTCTGTGGGGGGGGGGGGAAGAGGACCTCCACGGACCCAATTGGAGACTGCAACACTGTCAGGTCCAGCAGAGTCCAGGGGCGGAGCCCTGGGGACGATATAAAGAGCCGTGTGCCTGGCACAGGGGAGACGCGACGGGGCGGCTGAAGACGGACAGTCGGAGCGAGACAAGCTGGGGACGAGCTGCCCCAGCGGGGAATAGCCCCGGGCTCCTGAAGGTCCCTGGGAGGGCGCGAGACCCTCGAGCTCAGCACGGCGCGCGTTTCGGCGCACAGAGCTCGGGCTCTGGGAGGCTCGAGCCTGCAACCCCACACGGTGCAGGGGGCACGGCGGCTCAGGCCTCATCTCCCGGCAGGCAGCCAGGTCCGACGGCACGCAGGGCGGCGCACGAGGGAGCGGAGCCAGGGAGCAGCAGAGGCTGCTCGGGTCAGCCACCTGGCGGGAGGCCCTTGCTAAGAGCCCACGTGCCAGGAACCAAGGCACAGGGAAATAGTAGTGCTGCGGCGTGAGGCCCAGCACCCAGGAGCCAGCCCCTCGCCCAGTCAAGGCCCTCAGGGGAGGGGTCCCTGGTGCTTCCTGGACCCCGCCCCCCCCAGGGACCCCATTGGAAGGAGGACTCTCTCTTGCTACGGGATAAATGTTATTGAGATTGTTTACAATCGCGCTTTATACTGAAGTGTTGTAGTGTGACGTTGTACCACGTGCTGCTGCTGAAACTGCTTACTTGGGATGGGTAAGTAGTGCCATCGTGAGACAGTCATTTCTGAAAAACACCCTGTTGGGCTGCCTTGAATGCTAGGTCCCCTAAGGGGGTAGCGGCCCATTTGATGCCGATCATTCTGCATTAAAGAAAGGGGGAACTGCTCCTCCATAGGGGTCAAAGCACATTGCCACTGTTCTATTTTGCCTGACCCTTTAATTGAGTACAGGTTCCCCACTGTGGGGTGGGGAAGCTGCGGATATACAGTGTTTTCCCTGGGGGTTGTGGTTAGGAGGGATTCACCCACAGTGTTATTTAGGGTTTGACCTTGGTTACTGGTCAATGCCCTCTGTGTAAATATATGGGGAGGATGTTTCGTTTTATATTTATGTATGCAGTATGTTAATAAATACGGTAAATCGTTAAGAGCCTGTCTCGAGTCTGCCACGATAGAGGTAGGAGGGAACCACGAGCCAGTGGTGGTGACCCCTGCCAAAGCACCCACATCTCTCGCCACTCCCTTGTGATGGGGATGAAGGTGCACCCGTGGGTGTACCCAGGCTATACTCTTATCTGGGCAATACTTGGGGAGTTTGAGGGAAAAGCTGCCCCTCAGCAAGGTCGAACAAGGCGAAGACAGATCTTGCAGGGAGGAGGCGGAGGCGGCGGCGGAGGCGTCCAGAGATGAGTCAGTGGAGGGTGGGGTTCCCCTTGCTGCCTCTAAGGAGCCCCCTTTGCTGCCAGACCCCGGCTGACTCCGTCGGGCAGAGGGAGACGCACAGCGACGATGGCTCTCAAGTGTGTCACAGGGTTGGTGAGTACCAGCCCTTCCCCCTGGTCGGGGGCTCTGCCCAGGGGGCCGGGGAGCCCCTGCGACCTGGATTTTTTGCACTCCCCCGAAGCGCCCTCCCCTGAGCTTCCCTCTCTCTTCCCCCTTCTCAGACCGCCCCCTGCGCCCTGGTTTTTCATGACCTTTCCCCACCTTGTACGGGGGTGCGAATCCAGGGCTCCGTGCCATCCGACTGCCAGAGGTAAGTGACTGGACACGTAAGAGTCTCACCCGGGCGTCCAGCTGTGTTCAGATCTGGCATCCGATCCCATCTCCAATTAATGACAGGGTGGGGTGCTCTGGCAGCGGGGCCCAAACTTTACAGGAGCGCCCCTAAATTAACCGCACACGCACACACACGCCGCCCTCCACGAGGCAGGGCAGCAAGTCTCCGTCCCCTCGGCTCAGCACAAGTCCAAGCCCCTGGGCTGTAGCAGAGCCTCTGCCTACGTGGCCTCCAGGCTTCTTGGCTGGCCCACAGCCCGGATCCTGCTAGCCCCTCCTGGTTTGTCACGCTGCTAACTGAACGAACGTGCAGTCAGGTCACACCTTGCGACGTGTTAAGGGTGACGTGTGTCAGGGGTCAGGATTTGATCATAAGCTTTGGACAGGGCTGATCCCACCTCGGGCAGGGAGCTGGACTAGCTGTGACCGCCCGAGCCCCCTGCCAGCCCCACTGCTCCAGGATGTCTAGGACCGCGGGACTGCTGATGCTCTGAGATGCGTTTCTATTTCAGAACGTGACCAGGGCCGGGCTGGGTCAGACCCACGGTCCATCCAGCCCAGTGTCCATCTCCGTCTGTGGCAGGTGGATGGAGAGCGTTGAGCTGGGAATCTCTACTGAACGATCCTATTCAATACCTGCCCTGGCGTCTACCATGGACCGGTCTAGAGATACCAAAGGAAATCTCTCGAACCGCCCTGTTCAACACCCATGAATAGATCCATCCCCCATGAAGTTATCCAGGCCTCATTGACCCTGGCTCTGCTCCTGCCTCCGCCACCTCCTGCGGCCACGACTTCCACCAGGGAACGACGCATTGTGTTAAAAAGTCCTGTCTTGTTACTTTTACACCTGTCGCCTACTCATTTCAGCAGGTGTCTCCTGGTTCTAGTGTCCTGGGATGCAAATAATAGCTCCCCGGTCAATTAGTCCACAGCCTTCACGGTGTGATAGACCTCTTTCCACTCCCTGCTCAGCCGTCCCCTTTCCCAATGGAAGAGCCCTGGGTCATCTTAGTCTCTCCTGCCCCGGCAGGTGCTCCAGGCCCCTGATCAATAAGCTGCCTCCCAGGTTGGGAGTCAGGGTCTGGGGCTAGGAGCTCGGGCTCTCACCCGCTGCCTGCCCCCCAGGTTCTCTGTGGACTTCTGCTGTGGGGAGGAGACCAACCATGATGTGGCCTTTCACTTCAACCCCCGCTTCGACCAGAACACAGTGGTGTGCAACAGCTTCCAGAACCAGAAATGGCAGAGTGAGCAGACCAATGCGGAGAACCCGTTCAGGCACGAGACCTGCTTCCAGCTGGACTTCTCCATCACTAATGAGCACTTCGAGGTACTGGGGGCCAGTCAGCCACAGGCTTCCCCCCCAGGCTGGGCCAGGTGGGGCGGGGAGGGGGAGATAGGCCAGGGGCCCGCAAGCAGGGCTAGTGGCATCCAGGGTAGGGACAAGCCAAGAAACCCGGAGCCCAGGGGGGCAGAGGCTCTTCTACAGCCCAGCACCAGGGCCCAGGCTTAGATTTGTGTTGAGCTGGTGGGATGGGCATGCATGTGTGAGTGCACGTGTGCCCCCCTGCCCTGCTTCTCCCTGGCAGAAGGCAAGGCTGTGAAACACCCCTAAGGTCGTCTACCCAGCTGAGCCCCAAACAGGGACTGGAAGAACCCCCTCAAACATCCCTTTCCACCCCAGGGTCTTGGTCAGACCCATGGCCTCATGCGCACCCTGCTCCCTCCTAGGTGCTTGTGAACAACGAGGTGTTCGAGCGGTTCCGTCACCGCATCCCCCTGTGCCACGTGAAGGTCCTGGAAGTCGGGCCCAAGGTGGACATCCACAAGATTGAGTTCTTCTAAGTTGTCCCAAAACCCAGAAGACCCCAGTAACGGGGACCCTGCACTGGGGATCCCACTGGGACCTGCTAGTGGATGTGGAGAGCTGCCAATAAAGTAGCCTCGGGGCTCTCCCCTACCTGCACCCGTGTCTCTTTGTGCCTTTGCTGTAGAAATGCATGGGGCTGCTCATACAGAGACCTTTCCCCTGGGGCTGGGGAGACTCTGCCCTGGGGCGGGGGGGAAGCCGAGCTAGGGGCTATCGGAGAGCACTGGGGCTGGCAGGGAGCTGCAGGCCATGGTTAGTCCAGCCCCGGCCTGAGGCAGGATCAGCTGTGACCAAACCAGCCCAGACGCATCCAGCATCAAACCTCTGAGCAACATGACCGTCGGCCCTGACACTGCACCGAGCATCGTCTCCATCCCTGCCTCTAGGAAAGCAGAGGGGATTTGGCGGTGGGGAATGACACCGATAGATGCTCCAAAGACCCCAGGCTGAGGCTGCGCCGGTGCTACAGATGAAGGTAAATCGCCTTCCCACACCTCCCCGTGCATGCCAGTCTGACCAGAGGGAAAATCCTTTCCTGCCCCTGTGCAGCATAAGGCTCAGTCTGAGCGCAGGGGCAAGACCCTCCAGCCAGAACCCTGCGGGGTCGATGCCAGCAGAAGCACTGGCACAGCCCCGTCCCTGGTCCCCAGCCTGGGCTGCAGCAGCACCCAGTGTCTCGTGGGTGCAGCCAGGATGTTGGGAAAAGGAGGCAGCTGGTCTGGGGCCCCATATCCTCACAGCCTGGCTGTCACCAAGACCGAGATCCAGTGCATCCCTGCTGTTGACTCAGTCCCAAAGGCACCCACTACCACAGCAGCATCGCTCCGTGACCCCTCCAGGCCCAGTGTGGAGGGCGAGGCAGGACATCACAAGCGGCCAAACCCCTGAGGGCCCCAGAGCCGTTTACCAAAAGGGCTCCGTGAAACAGAGCCTGGGACGTGCCCTGGGCAGCAGGACATGTACAACAAACAGGACGGGTTCTTCTCCAGCGAGACAGATACCAGGAGCTTTACACCCATGCGAGAGCGGCTGGAGCTAGAGCATTCATGGTCAGATCAAAGCCAATATGAGGGCTGAATTGTGCACGGATTTGCTACAGCAGATAGGAAGGTGTAAAGAAATATAACAAACCAGGCCAGACATAGTCAAGAGATGTGTCACTCGTCCCAGTGTCGCTAGAGTCTCTTATTCAGATTTGTCAAACAAAATCTTGCTTTCTCAAGAGAGTCTTGATGGTATCACCAATACCTCACTATCAAGGATTTCTACCTCTGAGTTAAGCTTTTTATCTAGAGCTACAAGCAGCCTGCAAAGCTGGGAAAGAGAAGAGACACATTCCCAGGAGGGGTTTTGGGCCAGCTACAGGATGGAAGAAAGGCTAGCTTGGATACTGGAATATGAAGAGCATCAAAAAGGAGAGGGGGTCGGTAACACCCGAGGAGCGGAGAGACTAGCAGATATGTGGGAGACGACTGTGAGCCGTGCAGTCAGTGGAGTCCTTCCCTGCTGCCCCAACCAAGCAGTTGCTTTGAAAGCTCAGGCGGGGGCAGGAATCAAAGGGAGGCTACGTCCCCACTCCCCTCCTCTCCCCACCCCCCTCAAAAAAACCCTCACAAGACTCTTAAGATACTGAGGGTCTCAGACCCTCTTTCAGAAATGGCCAAGGCCCCTGGGGGATGCCCCCACATATCATAATTGCAAGGATTAGGGTCTTGGGGGACAAGAGGAGCAGAGAGATCCCCAGGGCCCTGAGCTAGGCCTGCGTGGGCAACTTGGACCCAGTAGCAGGATGAGATTGGGTCTCATGTTAGCCCCCTCCTCTGGCCCTCCCCTCATGCCTACCTGGTACCAGAGCCCTTCTCCCTCACTCGCCTGCCACGCCTTTGCTGATTCTGTAATAAATGCTGGGAGGCTGCCCAGGACCCCAGCCACTCAGTGCCATAAATGCTGCTTTTGTGTCTCCAGCCTCTCCTACAACCATGCCGGTGCCTCACAGGTGTCAGCAATCAGTCTCTCGGCCCCAAGTCCAATCTCTTGCATCTTCAGGTCCTTATATCTTCATGTCCTGTCCCTTGAAGGTTCTGGGCCCCTGGCCCTGGTTCCCCCAGGCTGGGGCTCTGCATCCTGCTACCTTTGCTCTGGGAGCTGCGCGATGCCATGTTGTGCCTCCTGGTGCCAGGCAGGCAGGGGGGACATGCCATGGCCAATGTGCAGCTCCCGGGGCGAAGGCAGCAGGGTGCAGAACTCAGCCCACAGAAGCAGCCTGCCTCTGCCCTGCACACAAATCTGGGGGGCAGGTGCCACCCATGGCTCCCCCGGGGGTGCACACAGCAGCAGGGACCTGTGCCCCTCCACCATGGCTCTGTTATACAGGGCCACATTCGCCCCAGCCCCTGCCCCACTCCCTCCCTCACTGTGGGGGCCTCAATCTGCCCTGCCCCCACCATACCCCTTCTCCTCCACAGGCTAACTTTTTGGGCACTGTCTGTGCCTCTGCCTGGAGAGTGCTAGACACACAACAGCTGTCATCCCAACTGTAACAACAGGTAGGATTTTTAATTTTTTTTTCCTAAAGCATTATCAGTTGTAGTAACATAGTCATCAGGTATATAGCAATAATCAGTAACATAGTTATCAGTTGTAGTAATAGCTTTTGTATAAATCTCTGACCTATTAGAAGTCATATAAGTGACTAATGGGATTTATAAACCAGCAGTCAATATATCTATATTGGTTTATACTTCAAAAATGGCATCTCATGATTTACATACCAAATCTCTCAATTTTTGACACACTGCTGTTGGCAATACTGCAGAGAGGTGGTGCGGTCTCCATCCTTGGAGGTTTTGAAGACCCGGGTAGCCAAAGCCTTGCCTGGGATGATGGAGTTGGGACTGGTCCTGCTTGGAGCAGGGGGTTCGACTAGATGCACCCCCGTGAGGTCCCTTCTCTTGCACACCCAAAGTGTACAAGTCATTTTGTAGTGTAAGGCGTGTTCTAGTTTCATGTTGCTGTGTATCTTGTTTGTGTTGTAAAGCATGGAGTAGGTTTTCTATGCGTCACATTTGTTGTATGTGGTGTCCTTTCTCGGACTGGAAGAGGATGCCATCCCTTCTCTCTCATTGTGTCCAGACCATCATCTCTTAAGATCTCCCTCCAAGGGATGGTGGAACCAGTGTGCCAACTGGCCACTTCCCCAGGAGCACCGACACCTTTGAATTCTTGGTCTGCGTTAGCAGTGTTCAAATGATGCCGTTTCTGATTGGGACCAGGTGATGAGGTCAGAGAAGTGATACGGCTCGGGTGTAGGTTGTAGCCGTGTTGGTCTAAGGACACAGGCAGACAAGGTTCTTTGTGTAAATCTAATATCTTTTATTGAACCAACCCAAATAGCTGGGAAAAAAAACATTCTTTGCAAGCTTTCGGGCATCAACACCCTTGGTCAGGCTGAGGAAGCATCTGCAGTTGGTGTGTGCACTCTTCCTGGATGGGCTGAATAGTAAAGCCAGCGGCTGACCTGCATGCAAGAAAGGCAGTCAGATTGGCTTTCTTGCATGCATACCAGCCTCTGGCTTCTTGACTATTCATCTATTATTCTTGACTATTCAGTCTACCCAGAAGAGCACAGAACAACTGCAGATGCTTCCTCAGCATGACGAACGGCGTTTGTGTCCGAAAGCTGGCAAAGAAGAGTTTTTTTCCAACTATTTGAGTTGGTCTCATTTAAAGTTCAGGCCACCTGGGCCGAGGGGTCTCTTTTTCCCCCGGGTCCCCAAGAGGAGGTGGGGGCAGCGCTGGCATGCCTGCTGGAGCTAGAGGCCAGGGGGCACACAGGATCAGGGTTCGGATCAGCATCACTGTGCGGGGCTACGACTGGGAATCCAGGGCAGGAGCCCATAACACACCCCACAGCCACCCTCCGACGCTGCCCAGCACCGTCACATCAACTCAAAAGGGCCCTTCCAGTGCCGAGGGAGACAACGCACTCAAATTCCTGGGGACTAGCCTCTTTTGGGTCAAGACTCTTGGACCGTTGAGCTGGGGTCAAATCCCCCAATGTGAGGGGGAGGGTAAGGGGTGCTACAGGGTATACTATAGACCCAGACAGTGTTTTTTTAACTGTATTTTGTGTTCACCTCTGTAATAAATCAGGGGGTCGTGTCCATACCGCTTGTGAAGGAAGGGTTGTTGGTTGTATCAGACACCCTTGTGATTTATTTAGTGTTTACCCTGGGCTGAGCCCCCACCCAGGAAAATGTATTTAGTACCCCAAAATTGAACCCGACCCTTGTTGCTGCCGAGCAGCGGCCGGCCCACGGGTTACACAACCCTCGTTGTCTGTCATTCTGTTCTAGGAGTCGTGCGAGAGCCCCACAGCAGAGCAGAGGCATCGCTATGCCTAGATCATCCCCACCAGGCCTCTCCTCGAGCCCCTCTGGGCATGGAGAGCCTGCGCCCTCCCTGCTCCGACAGAGAAGGAGGTTTCCCAGTCATTGCTGGCCGGAGGTTTGCAGAGACTGCCAAGAGTTCGGTCTACTGCAGCGGTTCTTAATCCTTTCAGACTCAAGAGCCCCCCCCAATTTAGACTCAGGCCCCCCCCTCTCAGAAAACACCTACTCCTTGCTTTCACCGATCTCCCCTACAGAAAGATAAGGCGGCATTTTGCTCCCAAGGACACATCTGCAGCTGATGACAGAGCACCTGGGTCTGAGCCATGGGTGGATCTACGATCTAGAGGGCACGGCGATTTGTCCCGTATAATCCAGTCCATATTTTGATCATGTTCAAAAGGACCTAGAAGCTTTCTGAATAAGCGAGCGGCCTCAGGCTGCCTTATTCCGTCAAAGACGGGAGCAAATATTCTTGCACGGGGATGTGCCTTAGTTTGCCGCGTCCTATGTGATGCATGAAGATACCACAAACTAGGCAAGAACAACAGACTTTTGTGGTTTCACGAGTCCTGCCACCATTAGGATTCAAGGGACGTCTCTTCTCACATTCATAAAACAAAATCTTACTGACTCCAGCATCTTAACAGGGCCCCCAGTGCTTCCCCGACTCTTCTTTCCACCCACGAGCTCACATTTCCAGCTAGGGTTCAAACCAGTGAAACAGGAGCTGTGGTGCCAACGCAGAGCTGCACTGCAGGAGAAAGGCGAGTTTGATTAGTGCAACATCACAAGCATTTACAAGGATGGGAGGGGTTCACACTTGGAGCGAAGAGTTTAGGAGGAATCGGGGAGAAAACAAGCCATCCAATCAGAGGATTCCCTCACTGCTGCCCGAATAGAAGTGCTGCCACCACTGCCAGGCACTTGGTCTTTGGAGCAGGAATCAGAGGGGGCAGGAGGGCAAATGCACCAGTACCCTGGATGCCCCAGTACGAGCCCCCCATCCCATGGAGGGAGACTGGGGGGCAGTGCTACCGCAGGGCACGCACTGCTCTGGGGGAGCTGCAGCCTTGGATCTCCCGGGGCTCCAGGCACGAGCGTCTGTGGAAACAGGTCTGGAGTAGCTGATGACCGACAAGCTCGGTGAGAACTGGGTGGGAGAATAATTTAGCCACCCCGATTCCTGCAGATGGTCATGTCCTTGGTGTCCACGCAGCTTGGCAAGGACCAGCCAGAGGCTTGTGGGCCTTCGGGTGCATTGTGGACCCAAGGCAGACCCCTACATGGGCGCAGCCAGGATGTTGGAGAGAGGGGGCAGCTGGTCTGGGACCCCGTATCCTCACATCCTGTCTGTGGCCAAGCGAGAGATCTAGTGTCCCCTGCTGTTGGCTCTGCCCCAAGGGCACCCACTACCATGGTGGCATTGTACCATGACCCCTACGGGCACAGTGCAGATGGCGAGGCAGGACACTGCAAGCAGCCAAACCCCCAAGGGCCCCAGAGCCATTTGCCAAAAGGGCCCCACTAGAGTGTGGGACATGCCCAGGCACCAGGACACGTACAAGCACAGCACAGGGGTTTCCGCCAATGCGACAGACGCCAGGAGCTTGACGCCTGTGCGAGAGCGGCTGGTGCTAGAGCGTGCAGGGTCAGATCCAATGTGAGGGCTGGATTGTGCACGGGTTTGCCAGCGCGGATAGGAAGGTGCAGAGAAACAACGCGAACCAGGCCAGAAGCAGTCAAGACGCGCGTCATTCGTCCCATTGACGTTAGACTTAAAATGCACGTCTCACTCACACTCGTCTCACAACATCCCGCCTCCTTGAGCGCCTTGATGGTGCCGCCGGTACTTCACCGTCAGGCCTTCCTACCCCTGAGCTCACGTGACCGCGCCCGAGCTAAGGTTTGCCGCAAGAGCTACAAACGCCCTGCAGGGCTGGGAGAGAGCAGAGACGTTCCCGGGAAGGACCATGAGATGGTAACAGGGCAGAAAAAAAGAGCTGGCTTAAGTAGCGGGACATTAACACCATGAAAGAGGAGAGGGGGCGATAACACCTGCGGAGGGTAGAGAGTAGCAGGAATCTGCGAGATCGTTGTGAGCCATGAAGTCACCAAGTCACAGATAGCGAGGGAAGGGAGCTCACATCCAGTCCAACCCCCTGCTCCAAGCAGGACCAGCCCCAACTCCATCATCCCAGCCAAGGCCTTGTCTGCCCGGGTCTTCAACACCTCCCAGGATGGAGACTGCACCACCTCTCTGGGGAGCCTGCTCCAGCGCTTCACCACCTTCCTAGAGAGAGTTTTTCCTAATATCCAACCTAAACTTTCCTTGCTGTAACTTGAGCCTATTGCTCCTTGTTCTGTCACCTGCTGGCCCCTGGTCCCAAACCTTGGGCTCCCTTGCCCTGTGTGCACCCCACTCCGGGCGATGGGTCCTCCAGCCCCTCAGTCTCCAGCAGGAAGGTGCTCCAAGGCCCAGCAAGACCCCAGGCACCCCAGCCACACTTGCTCCCTTCTGCCCCGCTCCAGGCCACAGCTCTCCAGCTCAGTCTTCCAGCCCTCTCAGGACTCCCGCACCCCTTACCCCGACCAAAAGTGCACCGAGTTACTTACCCCAGCTCAGACATTAGCCAGGAGCTCCTCTCCTCTCCCCACAGCTCTCCAAAGCAGACTGCCTGCCTCCTACCAGGCCCTGGGTTTATATGTGTCAAGCCCCGCCCCATCTGGTCAGATGACTCTCTGATTCGCCACCCCCCACACCTGCCGGTTGCTTCAACTGCAGCCTCTTCCCCTCTTAAAGAGACAGGCGCCTGCTAAATGCCTTGTGTCAGGGTGTTAGAGAGAGGCTGGGGCTCCTGGGTTGTGTGTGTGTGTGTGTGTGTGTGTGTGTGTGTCCTGGACATGTGGGCCCTGCATGTGTGCATGTGTACCCTGGGCACCCAGGTCCTGCATGTGTGCATGTGTGTGTGTCCTGCACACCTGGGTCCTCTGTGTGTACATGTGGGCATGTGCATGTATATGTATGTGTGTGCGTGTCTCCAGGACACCTGGGTTCTAAGCGTGTGTGTGTGTGTGCGTGCACGGGCGCGCACTCAAAGCCCTGCACTTCCCTTTTTCCCCACACGGAGGCACCCTTGGCCCAACCTACACTGGTTCTGACACAGATGGGGGGGCGGGGCGTGTTGGGGACACGTCACTGTGACTGTGACTGCCCTCCCCCGCCCCATCCCGGCTTCCTGGAAACCAGCAGGGAAGGTCGCGGGGTTCGTCTAGGACACAGAACCGCATTGTCCACACCCCCCCCGGCTGCCATCGGGGTGCTCGGGGCTGCACGACGCCCCCCACCGGCCAGGATCGGGGGTGCTTGGGGCTGCACAGACCCCCCAGGCCAGGATGGGGGGTGGGCACCAGGCCCTGTCCAGCCCCCAACATAGCATGATCCCCTTCTCCAAACGGGACACATACAGAAGGCCGCCCCCCGCCCCCACCCACGCTCCCGCCTGGTGGAGCTGGGAGCTCAAGAGCCCACAAGTCCTGGCCACTCTTCCCCACCGCCGCCTCCTTCCCTTGGGCTGGGGGAAACTGAGGCAGGCCCAGGCCCCCGAGGGGTGGGGTGGGGGGCACCCGGCGCAGCTCACCGCC
>NW_005843041.1:334930-335982 GCF_000455745.1 Alligator sinensis
GAGGCCTGTGGGTTTCTCACGGGGCCACGACAGCCTGGGGCAGTGGTTAGCACTGACTCAGTCGGCCCCAAGGGAGCCTGGGCGCTTTGGGCCTGGGAAGTGATTAGCGCTAACGAGGCTTTGGCCTGCTCAGGGGGTTGCAAGCCCTGCTGTACCCTAGCAGGGAAGGGAGTGGGATTGGGGGTGCCCGGTGCTGTACGCCCCCCTCCCAGGCCGAGAAGGGGGCAGGGGAGGAAGGGGCTAACGGGGGTGACACTGGGGGTTATCTGAGCTGAGGTTTTAAGGCTGGAGACCCAGCACCGGGCAATGGTGTCCCATCCCCATCTCAGCACCTCTGGGCTGGAAGGGGTTAAAAGCGGCGGTGGGGGGGGGCCAGCCTCCTGGGCTCCTGCCCCCAGCTCTGGGGAGGGGCAGGGCGGCCCAGTGGTTAGAGCAGGAGCTATGCCGTGCCTCAGTTTCCCCACTCCAGCCCTGAGCTCACTCCTTCCCCACGCTGGCTTCCAGCCCCCCCTCCCCCCAGGGCTGCCGCTGTCCTCCGTGACCCCGGCGCTTCCCTCGTGAGTCATTGTGCGACTCGTGCGAGGCCTCGCACGGGCGGTGTCACTGGGCCTGGGACCCAGAAGCCGCCCCCACTTCCTGTCCTACTTCTCCGTGCCGTGACGCTACCGGCTCCACCCCAGAGCTGGGCGCAGCGCCGCGCAGGGCCAAGGCGGCTCGGGGCTGCGAACGCCAGGCCGTGTTGTACTCAGCTGCCCTGCTCCACCCCAGAGCTAGGCGCATCGCAGCGCAGAGCCCTGTTGTACTTGGACGCCCTGCTCCACCCCAGAGCTGGGCGCATCCCCTAGCTGGCGAACGTCCCCCAGCCCAGACACGAGGAGGAATTAACCTCTGACCCTTGGCCCTGGGGCCCTGAATTGGTCAGAGGAGCCCAGACTGGGGTTGCTAGGGAGACCGCTCCCTGCCCTCCCCAAGGGTAAACTGAGGCACAAGGTGCTTGAGGAACCCAGGTGTCCTGATTGCCAGCCCGGTGCCGGGGGGGCGGGGGGGGCGGG
>NW_005843041.1:337261-338317 GCF_000455745.1 Alligator sinensis
CCCCCCCGAGTAAACGAGAGACAGATACAGAGCCAGAGACGGGCGAAGGGATCGGGACTCAGAGATTGAGACCGCCGGACAGACATAGAGACCGCGGTAGGTAGGTAGAGACAGACAGAGATACATAGACACGGACAAATTATATATGCACACACACACACACGTGCATACACACACACACGCGTATATGTATATATACGCACGTACACACACAGATATATATCTAGATAGAGAGACAGACAAATATATCTGTATGAGAGAGAGAGAGGTACAGACAGACACCAGACAGCAATAGAGAGAGACGGAGGTAGAGAGATGCGCGTAGGGACAGACAGACATGTCGAGAGACGTCTCCGCCCCCCCCCCGTGTAATAAATCCCGCAGACACCAGGTTCTTGTGGGTTGTAAACATTATATTTCTCGCGCGACGGCTCCTAGCACTTTTAACACAGAAAATAGACTGTCGAGTCCTATATATATATATTTATACATATATTATTTTGGTAAATTACAAAACAACAAACGAAGCCCCCGAGAGATAAATAGCATATAAAATTCTGTCTGAAATAAATAAGGGGCTATAAATAGGTCGGGGAGGGGGGTTTTCTTGTTCCTCCTGCCCGGTGAGGGGCTTGGATTTAAAAAACGGACGCGTGGGAGGGGGGAGGTTTCGGTACGGGGGCGGCTGAGCTTGCCCCAAGTGAGTCAGGGGACGGGGAGGGGGTCCGCGTTCAGATCCGTGGGGTTAAGGCACATTTCAAAGCCCCCCTTTTCTGGGGGGAGACCCCCAAAGAGGCAGGGCCTTGAAAAATCCCCGAGGGATCTTGATTCAGAGATCTCATGATTACGCGCTGGGCTCGCGATTTCCCCCCGCTTGACGGGCTCCAGTGTTGCAGGGAAGGGGGCGGCTATTGAGATACCCCCCCACATACACAAACCCCCGCTGTGACGGCAGGGAGGGTGGCGGCTGTGACCGGGCTCAGAGGTGCACAAACCCCGCCAGGCCTGGGTCCTTTCCAGGCCCCTCCTGGAGGATACCAGGTACCCTGGGGGGGG
>NW_005843041.1:339402-340257 GCF_000455745.1 Alligator sinensis
CTGGACCCCTGGGTTTTGCCCAGAATGACATGATCTCGGGACACAAGGGCTGATCCCAGGGCCAAGACCCCCACCAAGGGCTCCAGGTCTCATCCTCCAAGCACATTCAATGCTGCTGTATTTCCTGGCCTACGACGCGCCCTTCATGTATAACACACACCTCCGTTCAGTCCCTGCTGCCATGGCAGGGCAAGGTGGGGGGCAGGGGGAACCCCCAGTGTCCCCCAATGCTGGAAGCTGATTTTGGGGGGTGGGGAGGGGGGAAGGAAGGTGCGTGTTGTAGGTGAGAAGATACGGTACCGACCCAGGCTCCGCCAGGCTCTGCCTGGAAGATTCACAGCAGGTGATGGGCAAGGGGTGGCACAAAAGGGGCAGGGGGGGAAACACGGGAGACCCCCCTCTCCAATGGGGTCTCCCCAAAAATGCTACATACCAGCTACAATCCAGCTCCTGGCAGGATCGGGACCCCCACGCACTGGGCGGGGTGTGGGGGAAGTCTCCCTCTCCAAGGCCAAAAGGTGGCATCAACAAGGCACTTCCATAGGAGTGGGTGTGTCCGGGGGGAAGCCAGCCCCCCAAAAGTAAGAGCACCCAATAAGGAGTGGCCGTGACCCCTGCCCCGCCTCCTTCTGCCAAGGCACTGGTGAGCTCACGAGGATGGGGATAGGCGGGATCTGGTCCCCGGGCACATGGGGAGCTGGGGGGCACTAGGTTTTGCCCCCCATGCCCCTTGGAACATCTGGATCCACAGCTGGGGGGGGGGCAGGGGCTCACTCGGACACCGAGAGGCGGTTGAAGATGGGCAGGCTCCGGGCGCCGGCCCCGCACGTGGCAGGCGGCTCGAAGACGGGCGAC
>NW_005843041.1:340877-342764 GCF_000455745.1 Alligator sinensis
CAGGCGCTGTGCAGGCTCTGGGGGGTGAAGGGAGGGAAGGGGTCAGCGAGGAGTCGGCTTGGCCCGAGCCCCCCAGCAGGGCCTGGTGCCCCCCTCACCTATGCAGCTCCTAGCACTGCCCCCACTACCCCAAACCCTGCAGGGACTGCGGCATCACCCACCCCCCACCAACCCCAGGGCCCGGGGCAAGGACCCAGGCGTCCGGGCGGGTTATTTCCAAGCCGCCGAGCGAGGCTGGAGCTGGGCCCGGCTTCCGGCCAGGCCCGGGGGAGGAGGGAAGAGCCATGACGAGGCCTCGGCCGAGTCTTGGCCCCTCTTAGGCTGGGGGTGGGGGGCGGAAAATCAGCTGCGATAGCCCAGAGCAGGAAGTGTGTGTCTGTGGGGGGGGGGCAGCAACAGCACCACAAACACGCACAGCCACAGCACAACACACAGACGCCTGACTGACACGGACACACACACACACAGGCACAGGTGCGTGCCTGACACACCAGAAACGCACACATCAGAGATGGGGACAGAAGGGGGACACAAAAGACACACCCCAGAGACACACACACAAATGTAACACAAAAGACACGCTAGACACAGATGTGACACGGAAGGCACACATGAGACATCTGACACGCCAGAGACGCACAACACAGAGATGGACACAAACACAACAAGAAAGACACGCCAGAGACAGCGGTGCATACATGACATGGAAACACCCACGACGCAGAGACCAACACAAACACGACACGGAAGACACACGCACGCGCACACGCAGCTTCTGTATCTCTGATTTACTTCGTTTTAAAGGTTCGTCTCTACCTGCTTTCTGCCCCCCCAGACATCCAGGACACACACGCACACACTCACACGCACACACACACCCCAGCATCCAGGGGCAATGCACAGACACACAGAACCCAAGTGTTCGGATCTCTCTCTCATGCACACACATCCCAAGCATCCAGGACATGCACACAAGTACACACACACACAGAACCCAGGCATCTGGGACACACACAAGTACACACACACATACATGCCACCCCCACCAGCCTACGCCAAGTTTCCTTTCCAGCTCGGGACAGGAAGAGCCCCCTTCCCCGACCCCAAGCACCCCCTGCCTGGGGCAGGAAGACCCCCGTGCCCCGACCCAGGCTGGGACAGAGTCCGGGCAGCCGGTGGGGGGGGGAGTAAAGGCCTTGGTGGGGAAAGGAGGGGTCCGGACCTGGGGCTCAGCCCTGCCCGCACCACTCTCAGCCCCTCCAGACAGAAATACCCTCCCCGTAAAACCATAGAGGGGCAATTACAACAACCTGCCCCCGCACAAACAAGCCTACCCCCCTGCCCCGTCCCCTGATCTGCTCTACCCCCCGCCAGCCCCAGCGCCTCCATGCAGCAGAGCTGGGGGGGGGGAATAGCAAAGAAATGCCCAATCTGGGGGTAACAGCAAAGATTTACCCCTTTTGGGGATCCCCCGGAGGGGCAAAGACAAGGATCGGCCCCACCCAGCCCGGCCCGGGCCCCGGCCCCAGCCCCTCACCTCGCACAGGGCCTTGACGTCCAGGAGGGAGCTCATGGCGTGGCCGTGGGGGCTGGGGGCTGCGCTGTCAGTGGGACCCCCAGAGAGGAGCAGGCAGAAGCTGGGGTCAGCGCCTGGGGCTGGGGCTATATAGGCAGAAGCCCCGCCCCCTCCGCGATGACCTCATCGCTGTTGTAAGAGGCCCTGAAAAAAATAAAAAAAGCCACCAGAGAATAGGGTAAAACCTGGGGAAGGGAAGGGAAGGGAAGGGAAGGGCTGGGCGTCGGGGGGAGGGAGAAAGGGGGGGCCTGGATCAGGATTGGGCCCAGGGTCTGGGCTGAGGGGGAAGGGGGTGGAGAGAAAGGGGGGCC
>NW_005843041.1:343086-343432 GCF_000455745.1 Alligator sinensis
GGCTAGGGGGGTGACTCAGCGCCCGTTCCCGGAACTACCGGGGCTCCCCTGGCTTGCACAAACCACCAGGCCGGGGCCCTGCCTGCTCTCGTGCAAGGCCCCCAACCAGGCCCCGTGCAAGCTGCCTCCTGCCCCACGTACGCCCCGTGCGAGGCTCCTGCCCCCGGTCCCAGGAGCTCCCAGCCTCAGCGGTGCCCCGTGCCGCGCTCGGGGCTGTACGAAGGAGGCCGGAGGCTCCCCACGACTCCTGGGCTCTGCGCGGGGAGGCGGGACGGGGGGTCTGTAGCCCCCGGGGTCTCCCTCCCTGCACGGGGGGAGCTCACAACTGTGCCATCATCAAGCCGGG
>NW_005843041.1:344203-347770 GCF_000455745.1 Alligator sinensis
GCCCGGCCCCCCTGCTCTAACCACTCGCCCGCGCTGCCCGGCCCGGCCCGGCCCGGCCCGGCCCGGGGACGAGGCCGAGGCCGGGGACGAGGCCGAGGCCGGGCAGGAAGGGGTTAAGCCGCGCTGGGGCCAGGTGAGCTGGCAAACAATGAGCTCATGGGGCGGAGCCAGGAGCCGGGCGGCGCGGGGCTTAGGTGCACTACGGTAACCGAGAGCCCGGCTGCCCTGGATCCCGGGCCCCGGGGGAAACTGAGGCAGGGCCTGTTTCTCCCTCTTCCACTAGTGCGCACGTCACCCCTTGCACAAGTGTTGGGAGCTGCGCGCGCTTCTAGGTGTGCGGCTCTGCCCCTTGCACTAGCGGCTGGACGGGCGCGCACAGCCGCAGCCCCGCTGCTCTGCCCCTCGCACGAGGATCTGGAGCCACGTGGGCAGACAGCTCTGCTTCTGGCACGAGCACCAGGAGCCACACGCTGCCCTGTGCAGGGGTGTCTGGCGCTGTACACGCTCGTGGGCGTGCAGCTCTGCCCCTTGCGCTAGTCACCGGAAAGGCTCGTGCACGTGCACGACCCCGCAGCTCTGCCTCTTGCACGAGTGTCCAGAGCCGCACGCATGGCTCTGCCCTTTGCACTAGTGATGGGAAAGGCACTGTGACCTCCGGACCCAGGAACCCAGCGCAGGGCCACGTTGTACAACGGGGCCACGAGTGTTTGGAGACGGAGGCAAAGGGCAGAGGCCGCTGGTCTCCTCTCCCCTCGGCCGGATCCGTGGGACAATGCTTGTGAGCACACGCTGCCCAGGGCCCAGCACTCGCACAACTGGGCTCCTGCCATGCAGCCCAAGGGGGTGTGCATCTCGCACAATAGCTGCACCAGTGAGTTGGGGTCTGGGGTACAGAGCAGGGCCCTTCACACGAGGGGCTTCTGGCACTAGTGAGTGGAGGAGAGTGCCAGGAGCTGCACGCACACAGCCCCTCACACGAGTGCCAGGAGCTGCACATGCACAACCAAGCCCTCTGCACAAGTGCTAGGAGCTGCACGCGCAGAGCACAGCCTCTTGCACGCATCCCAGGAGCTGCAGATGCACAATCCAGTCCCTTGCACGTGTGCCGGGACCTGCACCCACACAAACCCAGTGCCTTACATGAGTGTCAGGAACTGCACAACCACAGCCCATCCCTTTGCTCAAGTGCCAGGAGCTGCACACACACTGTCAGGCTCCTCAAGTCCCGGCACAGCAGTGAATTCTGGGAACCCCCGGGAGGGTGGGGGGCCCTTCCTCTTCCAGGAACCAGGCGCGGCTCCGGCTTCTTGCTCCAGGCAGCTCCGGAGCCGGAGCTGGGAATTCCCCTGCTCCCAGCCTGGGCAGCGGGAATGTCCCCAGCACTGGTGCATCGGGAGGCAGCCGGCTCGCGCCCCCGCTCCTCGCCACAGCCCCTGGCCTCGGGGGCCAGCACCGGGAGGGAGCGGAAGGCCCCGTACGAGGCCTTGCACCGATCCAGGGCAGAGGTTGGGGCCCTTCGTGCGAGGACCTGCACTCACTCCAAGGGCAGGGATTGAGGGCCCTCGTGCGAGGGCTTGCACTGATTCCAAGGGCAGGGATTGAAGCCCCTTGTGAGAGGAGTTGCACAGACCCAGAGGTAGACAGGGCCTTTTGTGCGAGGCTTTTCACGGATCCACAGGCAAAGAGCAGGGCCCATCACACAAGCCTCCGCCTGCCTCCATTGTGCATGTGTGTGTGAGTGTTGTGAGCGTATCTTCTGTGCATCTCTAGTGAGCGCACATGCATGCCTGTGCTAGGGAGGCGCATCACATGTGTGTGCGTGCATGTGCACGCACAAATGTGGACATCAATGTGTCCCAGGTTTGCCTTGTGCACGCATGTGGAGAGGGGGCAGTTGCACGTGATACACGTGACAGGCGTGTGTACAGAAGAGCATGTGCACAGAGGTGAGCGCCTGTGTGAGCACGCGTGCACGGGCATGGGGCAAAATGATGGGGCGTGCACATGCCTGGGGGCCTGCACACAGGCGGGGGAGTGCATGCACACGCTGTAGCACAGGCGGTGTGCACAGGCGTGTTGATTCATACACATTTGAAGCATGCAACCATTCAGTGTGCACACGTGTCATGCAGGACACGTGCATAGCACATTGGGGGAGAAGTGTGGGTGCGCAAGTGTCATGCAGGACAAGCGTGTTTAGCACATGGCAGGGAGCACCACTGTGTGCACACGTGTCACTCAGGACACACACTTAACACATCAGGAGGCCCCCACTGTGTGCACACACATCGTGCAGCACACACATGCTTAGCATGTGGTGGGCACCTGCTGCGTGCGCACACGCAGGACACACTTGCTCAGCACATGGTGGGCAGGGAGCACCTGCTTCAGGCCTACGCACACAGCCCGGGGGCTTGCACGCGCTTGTGACTGAGGCAGGCACGGGGCCCTGCCAGCGGCGCTGCCCGAGGGGGCACCAGTGAGTTCCCGGTGCCCACCCCGCCCCTAGCCCTTCGGCGCCTTCCCCACTTGGTTCTGCTTTTCCAGGCTGTTGAAAGCCCCGTTCCACGGGCGTGAAAACCCCTGTGACGCCGGCCGGGTGTGCGAGCACTCTCGCACAGGAAGTGGCATGTGAGGCCCTCTAGGGGAAGGGGGTGCACAGGGAGAGTTAATGGGGTCACAGGGAGCAGGGGTGTGCTGGCCCTGCCCCCTGCTGCGCCAGCCATGACGTGCGCACATGCGTGTGGTTCACGTGGCGGCGCTTGCTTGTAAACACTGGGGGAGGAAGGGGCCAGCCCGGAGGGGACTGAGGGGCCCGAGCGCCCGGGTTCCCCGTTGTAGTGGGGTGGGGATGGGGGGTCCGGGCGCCCGGGTTCTCCGCCTTGACGGTGCTAACGGGAGGGGGTTGGGGGTCCCTGCCCTGCTGGGTGGGGATGGGAGGTCCGGGCGCCCGGGTTCCCCTCCAGCCCGCTCGCTGGGCAAGTCCCGGGCCCAGTGACGTGGGCACAGGCGCGGCGCCAGCCCCGGCGATGCTGACACAGGCCTTTGCGCTCTCGCACCCGGTGCCAGGACAACACGAGCCGTTGCCCTGGCAATGCCGGCGTGTTTGTGCCACGAAGCCTGGACCGGGGCCAGGGGCAGGGGGGGAAACCGAGGCAGGGGCGGGGAAGTGGCGGGGTGAGTCAGGCCCGACTGCTGGTGCCCAGAGGGGACTTGAGGACACACTGCTCCCAGAGCAGGAACAGGGCCCCCAGGCGCGCGGGCTCCCGGGCCCTGACCCGCTCGAAGGGGCCTGCACCCCACGCTCGCACACGTGTGCAACACCCACAATCCCCAACCCCCATCACAGTTACAGCCCTTCACATGGGGGGGCTGGCATCTCCTGGGAGGGGGCTGCCTGTCCCACCTGGGGCAGCACGGGGGCGGGGATCAGCCCCTTCCTTGCCCCTTGTTGCCCCCGGGGTGGGGGGGGCATGGGGGGAAATGGCCTCCAGCAGCCCCAGAAAGCCCCGGCTTGCAGCAGGGAACAGGCTGTCCCCTGCCGTGCCCCCCGCCCGCCCCCCAGAA
>NW_005843041.1:347801-348262 GCF_000455745.1 Alligator sinensis
CGTCACTGCCTCCCCCCCACGTGCTCACAACTGCCCCTGTGCACTCACTATTCCCCCTTGTGCACTCAGCACAGCCCCCCGTGCACCCAGCACAGGCCTCATGCACTCACTACTACCCGCTGGGCACTCACCACTGCTCCCATGCACTCACTATTGCCCCCCTGGGTGCTCACTATTGCCCTTCATGCACCTACTACTGCCTTTTGCACTCAGCACAGCCCCTGTGCACTCACTACTGCCCCCATGAGCTCACAACTGCCCCCCGGGGCACTTGCGACTGCCCACATGTACTCACTACAGCCCCCTGGACACTCACTGGGTTTCCGCCCCAGCTCCCAGAAGGCTGATCCAGTGGTTCCAGGGCAGGGGCTGAGTCAGGCCCTGGGCTCTTGACGCGGCGCCAGGAAGGTCAGCGAGTCCAGTGGTTAGAGCGCAGGGGCTGAGTCAGGACGCCTGGGTTC
>NW_005843041.1:348347-354722 GCF_000455745.1 Alligator sinensis
CAGCACCCGGACACCTGGGTCCCGTTTCCCTGCTGGGCCCCTCTCCCCGGGTGCCTGTTTCCCCACTCTTGCCGGCCTGGAGCGTGGCTTGAGCCCTCCAGATTTACACCCCAATCAGGGCCAAACCGTGGTCCCTTCCCCCCATACAAGGACCCCGCCCTGCATGCAGATCCACCCAGAATCGGGCCCCTTTCTTGTGTGTGTGTGTGTGTGTGTGCGTGACGGGGAGGGGAGCATTCTTCCCTGCTGCCATCACTTGGCAGACACCCCCTTTTTCCAAGAGCTTCGGGCTGGGGGGGGAACAAAGCAGCTGGGAACAGGCTGTTCCTGGCCGGGCAGGGGGTCAAGCCTCCCTCCTCCCCAGTCCCCGCCTGCCCGGGGTGGTTTCCCTGGCGTGGAAACGGGCCCAGCCGGGGCAGGAAGCGGCAGAAATTCTGTGGTGATGCAACCACCTGGAGAACTGGATGTTCCCTTGGCCCCAGCCCAGGTGGGATTTGAACTCGCCTCCTCCTGGCTGGCACTACAGTCCCCTCCGCCCAGCCCTTTGCTGCGGGGGGCCAGCATAAAGACCCCCCCCCCAACCTCCCAGCAGGGGACAGAAGCACGCACCCCCCAGCCCGCAGGGCCTAGCCTAAGGGAGAACCAGGAAACTGCGGCGGGGCTGGATGGATCCCAGGTGTTCAGGCTCTCCCCTACTCCCCAAATTGTCAGGGTGCCGCCTAAGACAGGTCTGTGCTGTGGCCCCGTGCCAGGGGCTGTACAACAGTGCTCCTCGCCTGGGGGGCCAGGGAGGAATCCAGGTGTCTGGACTGGTGGAGGTGGGGTGACCCCTGGCACCCGGCAGTGTATACTGGGCCTCGCTGCTTTCCCAGCCCAGCCCAGTTCAGTCCAGCCCAAGGGGGGCAGAAGCTACAGGGCCCTGCTCACCCCTGAAACTGCCCCCCCCCCCCCACCACTTTGGATGCCCCCAACCCACTGCCTGGGTCCGAGGGTGCCAGCACCTCCTGGAGCCTGGCTCGGGAGGGCTGGAGCCAGGGGTACCCCCTGTATGGGGATGGGGTGCCCGTATAGTGGGGCGGTACCAAATATACAAGGTCTGCATATGGGGTGGGGGGCTATATACAAATGTGTGCATGTGTCTACGTATAGGGAGCATCTCTGTGTCTATATATGTGTGGGTGTCTGTATATAGGGGGTTCTATGTGTATAGGCACATCTGCATATAGGTAGGTGGCTCTGTATGCGTATACACATACATATGTATACATACATATCTACATATATGTACATATGTACACACGTACACACACTACATACATACGTACGTATTAGTATATGTGCATACACGCGCATATACATATGCAGACACAACCCTGCGTGTAAGGGTCTATACCTACAGCGTGTGTAGGTCTGTGTCTGTATAGGGGGAGCGCTGTACACAAGTGGGTATATCTGTGTGTATGGGGGGTGTAAGTCTGTTTGTATGTGGGGAGTTCTGTAGTTAAGGGGGTGGTGGATATATACATTATATAAACAGGTGTGTGTGTGTATACACATATATACATACACACAGGTGCGTCCATGAACAGGGGTGTGCGTATATAATGTATGCATAGGTCTGTATACAGGAACCTCTGCATGTGAGTGGGTGTGCTTGCACGTATGTGCATGTCATGTACAGGGGCGTATGCATGTTGTGCGTGTAGGTCTGTGCCTGTATAGGGGGAGTTCTACATACAAGTGAATGCACCTACACCAATAGGGGGAGGTCAGCGCATATACATACTCACCCGTTATAGGTGTGCATACACCAGGGTGCATGTTCATATATGGGGTATCTGTATGTACACCAGGGTGTATGTGTGCACACAGTGCTTCTCCCCAGGCCTCAATGCTCGAGACCAGCAGCCAGTGCCGGGGGGGGAGGGGGGGGGCAGTGAACACAACTCCCAGCATCCCCCTCTTTCCACAGAGCAGCTACAAGTTACAGCACAGGACATGGAGGACCAAGGGGTTTGGGAGCCGGCCAGGTCCCCCCAAGCAGGCTTTATTAGCACAGAGCAGCAAGAGGCCGCGGCTGGGTCTGACTCATGGGGGTCAAGGCATGGCCACAGCTCCCCGTGCGAGGGGGCTGGAGGCCGCCCCAATGACCCTGGCGCCAGTCCGATGGGGGCTGCAGGGTTGGGGGTCCCGGCTGGAGCCACTTTGGGCTGAACAGAAAGTATCTTAGGAGAGACAAACCTGGCAGAGAGCAGGCGAGGGGAGTGAGGACCACACGTCCAATCTCCCCCACGTGCAGCTCCAAGCACAGCAGCTGGTGCAGAGGAGGGGGAAACTGAGGACAAACTGGAAGCGAAACCATCTGGATCCCCAATTCCTGGTGCCCCCATTCTCCCTTCGCACGAGGGCCGGTGCCCGTCACACGAGGAGCCTCCCGGTTGCACGAGCGGATGAGAAAACCAACCAGATCCAGGCGGCTTTTCCTCCCAGTTGTAGCTGTCCCTGGTCTCCCTCTGCACGAGGTCTGGTGCTCGTCGCCACGCGCGGTGTTTCCTCGCTTGTCAGCGTCTCTGTTCACGTGAGCTGCCCCCGTCGCACGAGGGCCGTGTCAGCACAGCTTGTCCTGTTTTTCCCCCACTGCTGCCGTCTCTAGAGCCCCAACATCTGTTCCCAGAGGAGGGGTTCAGAGGTGTCCTGGGGGGCTGACACCTGCTTGATGATGGGGGGGTGGAAAATCGACAGTGACCAGGTGGTGGCAAATCAGGCCCAGGCAGACAGCTCGGGGATCATGCTGGGAAATGATCCAGCATGAGGCACTGGGTCCCTGGAAACCCCACCACGTTGGAGGGGCACTCGGACCACGGCCGCGGCACTGCGAGGGGGTTACGCCAGCGAGGCCGAGGCTGCGGGAGGGTCCCGTCCCTGGCTACGGGCCGGGCTGGGCGGGCGCCTTGCCGGTGATCTTGTTGGAGCACTCGAGGAGGGCGTTGTGGATGTCCTTGGCACACGAGATCTGGGCCTTGATCATGCTCAGGTACTGGGTGTAGGGCAAGCTCTCGGCCTGCACCGCGTCCGGCTTGGTGGCTGTGGGCACCAGCGTGGGCGAGTGCTTGGCACTGTCGAAGCTCTGGGAAAGGCACTCGTAGGCCAGGCGCTGGTGGGAGGGGCGGAGCCATCAGCCCAGGGGCAGGGTGTTGTGCCAACAGCATGCCATCCCCTACCCCTGCTGTTACCCCCCGCCACGGAGGAGAGCTCCTGGCTCTGCTTGTGCCCCTAAAAGCCCTCACTCTGGGGCCCTGCTGGGTGCCCAACAGCCATCGAGGGGCATCCGGGACCCGACACCAGGCCTGTCACCCCTGTTGGGGGCTGATTCTTCGAGCCTGGAGTGGCAGCCAGATCCCGGGGCTGGCTGTGAACCCGCCACCTCCCCACCTTGGATACCGCCCCCCCGCCCCCTCCAACAATGTGCAGGGCCATGCGCAGTGGGGGGGGGCTGGACCGAAGGCTCACCAGAGACAGCTCCAGCTGGTCGCACAGGGCGTAGAACTCCTCCAGGCTCTTGTCGAAGCGCTGCACTAGGCCATCATTGCTCTTCCTGGGCGAGAGAAATTGGGGAGGGGTCCTAATGCGGGCGGGGATCCAGCAATCCCCCCCAGAATTAAGGAGCGGGAAGAACAGGACTGGACTGTGGCAGAACCCCCTCCGCAATCAGACCGGATGCTCCCATATTTACGCTAGGAGGGAGGGTGACCCCAGGGGTGGGGGAGATTTATACACCAGACCCCTCCCCTCCCGCCCAGCCTGGTCTCAAAGAGGGGGTGCAAATGAGGGGGAGGGATAAAGTCCCCATCAATCACTTCATCCCCCACTGGGCAGGACTGGGAGCCCGGGGTGCCAGGCACTGTACATATGGGCATTCCCTAAGCAGCTCACCTCCCACCCTGACTGACATCAGTGTGCATTGGGGGGGGGGGTGTTCTCCATGGAGCTGCTCCTGATTTACACCATGGGGAACCCTATGCCACTGGAGAAGCAGGGCACGGGGCTCTGGGTGACATCCATCTGGCCCCAGGGCTAGGAAAAGCACCCCCCCACCCCTCGGCTCACCACGGGGGGACACTCACTGCCCATTGTCGATGTTCGAGTTCTGCACCAGGTTCTGGGCCGCCACTTTCATCAGGTTCTGGGGAGAGACGGAGAGTCAGAGACCCGGCGCCCCTCCTCCGGGCAAAGCCAGGGGGTCTCGGGGGCTTACCACAGAGCTGCTATCACGCACGGCTACCACTGTGATCAGACCACTGCTTTTACCCGGGGGGAAACTGAGGCACAAGACCAAATTTCCCTAGCCCGGCACCTTCTGAAACAACCACGCCTGGGGTGGATCCCCAAAATCTTGGCCCATCCAAAGTCGAAAACCAACCCTCTGGCAAAGGCCGTGGCATTTCTATTCAGGCAGCAGCCAGAGTGTCTTCCAGGAGTGTTAAGGACCCTCTCTCTTTTCCCACCCCCTGCCCCCCCCCAATTAAGCTGCTGTGCAATTCTGCTGCTGGTTAGGAGCACCGGTACCAGGAGCAGCTATTCCGCAGGCTGTTTTTAACTCCCAAGCTGGGCTGCGGCAGCACTGGGATACAGCAAAACCAAGGACCTCGGGAGACCGTGGGACAGCCGGATAGGCAGCGCGGGGAGTGAAAGCGCTTGTTTGGAGTCAGGAAGGAGAGAGGAACGAGGGAAGAGCCATGCTTGGAGAAAAGAAGTGGAAGATGCTCCCGTTCCATGAGGGAGGACAGCCAGTAAAGCCCGAAATGAGCAGACCGAGCTCTGGGCGCCCGGCCTTGGAAGGGCCTGGCCAAGAGGGAGAAAATGTGGGCACGGAGCGGGGGTGTCGTGACCACCAACGCGGGGAACCTTCCATAGCAAGTGTCCCAGCCTGGGCCGGGCTGACCAGCCACATGCGCCGAGACACGCTTCCGGCCACCCATCGCACGCTCACGTCACAGTCTGGAGGGGGGGGGCAGCTGCTGCTGTCAGCACCCCGCAACCAAGCAACCTGGACGGAGGCAGGTTGGAAACCCGCCCAGCCCCCCCGAGCAACCAGCGCTCGCTAAAAGCGTGAGCTCAGGTGTGGAAACCGCTTTGGGCGACGGGTAGAGGCTGTTTCCTGAGTCGGAAAGAAGAGACGTCCGTTGATTCGACCCACAGCGGCGCGAAGGAAGCAGCATCTGGCGATTATTTTTGGCTCGGACGTCGTGTTTTCCTTCCACCCGGCGGAATATAGCGCATGGCTATTTTAGGTCGGCTTTCGCGCCCACCTCAGACTCTGATCCACGGCCCTAGGCCACTGGCGTACGGCCCCCACTGACTCGAATCTACGTCGACCCTGAATCTAAGACAAGCCGCCCCCATCGTTACATTCTCAATATGGAAAATGTATATACTTGTTATAATTTTCCAGGTACGCAATCTAATTACTGGAGGGCAGGCTTCAGTTTGCCGCCCCAGCCCCCGCTGCAGCGACTGGCTGGAGGGGGCCAGGCAGCCCCCTTAACCTTTGTCCCCCCTTCTTCACCCCTCGCCCCCAGCCTCCCCCCAGCAGTCTCTGCCTCTGCCCCTGCTTTAGACGCTGCTGGGACTCTGGTCCCTCCCCAGAGGTGGGAGCACGGCCCTTGCAGGGCCACGCGGCAGTGCCGGCGCTGCTGACGGGCAGGCAGGGGATGGTGTTTCCACGTGCTCCGTGCCCAGGAGAGCTGGCGCTGAGCTGCTCCTGACAGTAAAGAGGAGGGAAGGGGGCACAAACTGCAGGGGGCAAGGTGTGTGGGGAGGAGACTGCTGTGGGTCCGAGTCCAGCCCTGACCGGGGCCGAGGGCCAGCGTCAGAGCCGGGCTCCCCCTCTGCTTTGTGTGCAAATCTAAGACGAGGTGCTTCCCCCTCCATGTCAACTGGGGGGGGAAACCCCTGGTCTTGGATTCAAGTAAACACGGCAGCAAAGTTTCTGTTTTCTTTTTTACGCATGGGTTGTGTCGTGTCGTGTTGTGTCATCCTCGAATCCTAGACAAAGAGCACGGGAAGGGACTTCCAGAGGTCACCACTCCTCCAAGCAGGACCAGCCCCAACTGCATCACCCCAGCCACGGCTTTGTACCGGGGCGGATGGAGACTGCACCACCCCCGCGTGGCCTGCCCCAGCGCTTCGCCGCCCTCAGAGTGAGGGACTTCTTCCTAACCTCCGGCCTCAACTTTCCTTTCTGCAGCCGGAGCCCATTGCTCCTTGTCCTGTCGTCTGCCCCCACTGAGAACATTTTACTTTGCAGCCCCCCTGCAGGGAGGTGAAGGCTGCTATTCAACCCCCCCCACCCCCTTTCCCTTCTGCAGACTCAAC
>NW_005843041.1:354773-355215 GCF_000455745.1 Alligator sinensis
AGCGGCGCTCGGCGCCCGCAGCCGGCCTGGGGCCGAGGCTCGGGGCCGTCCCGCCCGCCCGGGTTTCTGGGATCCCGAGGCCGGCTCGCCCAGCGTGAGTCACTTCCCAGAACCTCGGTCACACGCCGCTGACGCCAGGAGACAAACACACACACGCACGCGCTCACACACGCGTGCGCCGCGGTTTCGCTCTCCTCGCTTGCTATTTTTAGGCCGGGGGCGGGTTGCCGGCGCGGGAAGTCAATATTGGGCTGGTTTGAAAAACCACACGCGCGCACACACACAGGTGCACGCATGGGCACACACCCACACAGAGAGCTGGGCACACACACACACGTGTGTGCGCAAGGGGGATGTGGTGGCTGTGCACACGCGTGTGCATTGGGGATGGGGGTAGCAACCCCCCCAGGCAAGCAGCCTTCACTCCGCCCACTTGAGACAC
>NW_005843041.1:357100-358912 GCF_000455745.1 Alligator sinensis
CAGCACGCCAAGGTGGTGCCGTGGATGCGGAAGACGGAGTACATCTCCACCGAGTTCAACCGCTACGGGGTCTCCAACGAGAAGCCAGAAGTCAAGTGAGTGCTGTCGTTAGGCCCCAGGGTCAGCGTTGGTGCTTTGCACATGCTTGTATGCGCGTGCGATAGCACAGGGTCCTCCAGGCTTGGGGGGCGCGCAGCCGCTTCCCCAGCGTCCTTTGTCCTCCTTTGACACCCCCCTCCCTTCTTGTCCTCCCCCCCCCCCAGGATCGGGGTGTCCGTGAAGCAGCAGTTCACGGAGGAGGAGATCTACAAAGACCGTGACAGCCAGATCGCCGCCATCGAGAAGACCTTTGAGGATGCTCAGAAGCAGGTGAGCTGGACCCTAAACAGGGCCCTTGAAAGCCCCCCCCCCAACACACACGCACATGCACACACACACATGCACACGGCACTGTACCTTTAAGCCTTAAAGTGACTGTCAAACGAGTGGGAGAGGGGTACCTGGAAATGGGAGTGTCAGGGGGAGTCCTGGACAGCTCTTAAACCCGCTGACACGAGCTGGGGACGACGATGAAGGGAATCGTGGACACGGCAGAGAGGGTCGCAATGCCCCTTGCTCAACCCTTGGGGTGTCCGCGGCCCCGGCACGGCACCCAGCTCTGCTCCCCGGGGATGGGGAAGGTGCAGAGAAGGGCAGCGAGGGGGATCGGGCTATGGGGGAGACTAACGAGGCCAGGCCTGGGGGGATTAGGAGAGAGGTGCTGGAGAGGGGACAGTGCAAGGGTTTATAACATACAAAGTGGTGAAGAGATGGTCCCGGGGCATTGATTCCTGGCCGTGTCTCGCCAGACAAGGATGAGGGGTCCCGGCCCGAGATGAGCAGGCCGGCAGTGTAACTCTGACACTGAGATGGTTGTTTCCCCCCGCGTGGGGTGAAAGGGGGGAGCTCGCAGGCACTGGGTGCAGGGGGAGCAGCGAGTTCAGCCAGATCCCCCCGGGGGCTGGGCCCGTGCTGGGGGAAAGGGACATCGGGGGCTGTCGGGCACAGGAGTGCAGGGCACAGCTTTGGGATCGCCACATCCCGGACCCTCGATGGCTGCGACGGGGAGAGGAACAGGGGGAAACCCTGCCCGGACCCCGTCATTCTCTGTGGATCAACCCCTGCGCCCAGGTCATCTTCGACTCGGACCCAGCCCCGAAGGACACCAGCGGCGCTGCCGCCTTGGAGATGATGTCCCAGGCCATGATCAGGTGCTGCAGGGGGGTAGAAGGGGGGGCAGTAGGCAGTGTTTTCCTCCCACCCCACCCCCAGCTTATTAAGCCCCCGCTGCCCATGACAGGGGCATGATGGACGAGGAAGGGAACCAGTTTGTCGCCTACTTCCTGCCGGTGGAAGAGACTCTGCGGAAGCGCAAGAGGGACCAGGACGAGGAGATGGACTACGCGCCCGAGGACATGTACGTGGGGGGTCCCTGGCTCTGTGCGGAGGGGAGGGGGGGGCACTGGGATCTGGGGCAAGGGCTGTCAGGGGAAGGGGTGCCCAGCTCTGCTGGGGGGCACTGCGGCCTATACGCCTGGGTCTTGAACCAGGGGCCGGGCTAGCCTCAGTGCCCCACCCCCAAGGCTCAGCAGCCCCCAGAAGACCCCACCAAAAAACAGCAGAGGAAGCTGTGTTGGACCGGAGCCTGTGGGGGAAGTAGAGAGCCCAGGGGCTGGGGGGGTAGGGAGATCCCTGAGAGGTGCTGGGGTCTGGGGTAGGGGGGGTATCCTGGCATATGGCTGGGTGGGGGCAGGATATGGGGGTGAAGTGGGC
>NW_005843041.1:359313-360253 GCF_000455745.1 Alligator sinensis
AAAACAAAAAAAGACACCCGCGCCCCCCCCCCCCCCGGGGGGGGGGGCTGGATCCGGGCGGCAGCGGGTGGACACAGGGCCCAGGCCTTGAGGAGCCAGGGGCCTCATCCTGGCCAGGGGGATCTGGAGAGCACACAGGAGGGCAGGGATTGGGCCCTGGGGCGGACAGATCCTGATGGGGGGGGGGAGGTCCAGGGGACCTGATCCCAGTGTGGGGCGGGGAGGCTGGATCCTGACTGGGGGGCTCAGTCCTAGTGGGGGGCTGCTGTGCCTTGCTAGGTAAGCAGCAGAAACAGCTCTTACCGCATTTCCCTGTATGCATGCGCTGGAGGGGGCTTCAGCTCCCACAAAGGGGTGGGCGGACTTCAGGGATGCCAGGGGGAGGGGTCTCAGCAGCCTCTGACCCCTGCCCCCCCGCCCCCCAGGGTGCGGCTGAGCAAGCGGCGGGCCAAGGCGGGCGTGCAGTCGGGCACCAACGCGGTGCTGGTGGTGAAGCACCGGGACATGAACGAGAAGGAGCTGGAAGCCCAGGTACGGCAGGTGGGGGGGGCGGGATTACCCCTGATTGCCACCCCCCCCTTGCTGTGGAGGGGGCAGGGGCCCCAGGTGTCCGGTTCTAACCCCCCCTCCCCACCAGGAGGCGCGCCGGGCCCAGCTGGAGAACCACGAGCCCGAGGAAGAGGAGGAGGAAGACCTGGAGCTGGAGAAGGAGGCACAAGGCTCAGGTACCCCCCCGACCTCCCCCACTGTGGGGCAGGGTCCCAATGACTCCTCCCCCTCGCCATTGAATTGGGGGGCCCCGGAACCCCCTTCTCCCTCCAGGGGGGAACCACCTTGGCCTTGCATTTTAATTAGCAGCCCCTTGTTAGGCTTCATCATCTCCTGGGGGCAATGGGCAGGGCCTGGCTCTTCCCCCCCCAGTTATCTGCCGGGGGGGGAG
>NW_005843041.1:360264-362391 GCF_000455745.1 Alligator sinensis
TGGGGGGCGGGGTGGGGGGCAGGGCAGCCCCTGAGAGTGGCTGGGTGAGAGGCCAGGAGCTGTCATGGACAGGGCCTTGCAGATGACTGGACAGACAGGAGCTACCGTATGTTCCTATCTACGACGTTCCCAGGGAACGAGAGAAACTGCTCTTACCGTACTCACTCATATATAGCGCAAATAATTTAACTGACGCCTTTTTTTGGCTGGGTAAAAGGCATAAACAGCTCTTACCGTATTTCTGCACGTATAACACGCTGAAAAATAGTGGCCGCAGCCTAGGGAATGGGGTTGGGGGGGGCCTTTCTTTGCAGGGCAAGCAGTAGGAATTGCTTTTACCATAGTTCCTGATATATAACACAGAAAGCATAACTGAGTGGCTTCGGTTTGGGGGTGGGGGGTGAGCCTCTTTTTGCTGGGTAAACGGCAGAACTGACTCCTACTGTACCTTCTCGTACATAGAACGCCACAAAATGAACAAGAGTGGCCCTAGCCTGGGGAAGGGAGCCTTTCTTTGCAGGATTAGCAGCACAAACTGCATTTACCGTAGTCCCCAGCGTATAAAATGCTGCAAAAGTAATTGAGTGGCTGTAGCCGGGGGAGGTGGGGGTCAGTCTTTCTTTGCAGGGTCAGCAGATACGGCAGTTACTATATTTCCTTGAGTATAATGCACTGTAAAATTAAAGAGTAGCCACAGCCTAGGGAGGGGGGAACTTTTCTTTCTGGGTAAGCGGCAGATGCAGCTCTTACCATATTTCCTTGTGCATAACTCAGTACACATTCCTGCAGCTGAGTTGTGGGGGGGCAGTTAGACATATTATATGAGAGCAAATACGGGAAGGAGTTTCTCTCTCCTCAGGGAACTTTTTCCTCTCCCCTTCCCCAGCAGCATCAGCCTGGGCTGGGGGTTGGGACTGGGCCTCAACCCCAGAGGGGTCCCGGTGGGCAGGGGTCAGGAAGGAACTAGCCCCCGGGGTCAGGTTGGCAGAGGACCGCCCCTCTCAGACCTGCCTCCCCATCGCCCCACAGACGAGGAGCGGGAGAAGGGCAGCGAGAGCGAGCGGGAGGCAGAGGCCGGAGGCAGCGAGGATGAGGCGGGGGCCGGGGGCAGCGAGGAGGACGAGCGGGCGGCCCGGGACCAGGAGGAGATCTTCGGCAGCGACGACGACGACTCGGGCGCGGGGGAGGACGATGACGAGGACGACGAGGAGGAGGATGGGGAGGGCAGCGAGGCCGAGGCCGCCCGCAGCGCCAGCCCCAGCGACCGCTCGGGCCCTGAGGATGAGGATGATGAGGGCAGCGGCAGCGATGGCGCCTCTGGCTCCAGTGACGAGGCCAGTGCTGACTCCAGCGATTGACCTTCCCCAGCCCAGACCCTCTCCCCTCCCAGCCCTTGCCCTGTCCTGGGCCCTCGGGCCAGTGCTACCCCCCACCCAGTCCTGGGGTTGGGAGCTGGGCACGATCTGCCCAGTATTGCTCAGCTGTGGGGGGCTGCTTTTCATACTGGTGTGCCCCCCCTCCCTTCTGTACATAGCTTGGATCAGAGCCCCCCGTGGAATAAAAGGGGCTTTCTTAACGTGCCATGTCTGGTGCATGGGGGGGCCCGGTTGTGTCTCAGCTGTGGCTGAGGCTGCTTCACCCCAGGGAGCTGGTGGCTGTGACCGTGTGTGCAAGGTGGAATTCACCCTGCTCCAGTGCTCACGAGGGCCTTGTGCAATTGTGGGGACGGGACTCAAGGATGCTTTGTGCCGGAGCTTAGCTTGCCCCAGCTGCCTCTTCTCCTTGGGCTCCTCAGCTGCAGCGTGCAAGAGCCCGCTGGGGTCCAGCCTGTCCTTCGAGTGCCTGCTCAGCATCAACTGCATCCTCCACCCCCATGGGACCTGTGCCCAAACCCCCTGCTCCAGGCCTGGGGGGGGCATGGCAGGACTTGAGCTGGGGGCACAAGGCCTAATGGGGGGGGCACAGCCTAACATGGCTCAGTAGGGGCCAGTATAAACCAACATAAGCTGTGTGGCCTAGGAGGGGGCCCTATAGGGCAATATGGTACATTGTGGGCCCCCTGGAGAGCTGGAGGAGCTCAGACTATGGACCAGTATGGGCTGTATGGCTGGGGGGGGGGGGGGGCGC
>NW_005843041.1:362451-364204 GCF_000455745.1 Alligator sinensis
GGGAGCACCGGCGATGGACCCGTTGGGGGGTGGTGGGGGGGGGGGGGGGGGTCACCCTTCTCCTTTCCCCTATGGCTCATTCCCACCAGCGGGGTGGGAGAGTGTCCTGACACCTGGGGGCAGCCAGGGGGGGTTGATTCTACCCCCAACCCATGCTGCAAGTTTGTGGGAGTCGGCTCCCACCACGCACCTGAAGCCCACAGCTGCAACGCAGGGTGAGGAGGTGAGTCCGAAGGAAAACTCTTTCCTAGACCCTCCAGTGAGCCCTCCCACAGCAGGGCTGGATTTGAACCCGCAGCCCTGAGACCGGCCTCATGCCTGGGGCTGTCCCAGCCTCGGCAACACCCCCCAGGGCTCTGTAGCCTCCAAAAGACCCCCTATCCCCCCAGAACCAGCTACAACATGGCTGGACTGGAGAGGCAGAGACCCCAGCGGCGGGGAGGCGTAGAAAGATCACAGGGAAAGTTCAGGCGTGTGTTATATACCGGGAAATACGGTAAGAGCAATCATTTGGCAGGGGGTGGGAGGAATAGGAAAAGCAAGGAGGTGGGGAGACCCCAGGAGGGAGTGGGGTAAGGTGGGGAGCAAAGACCCCGAAGGAGAATGGGGGGATAGGGAGACCCCAGGGGGCCTGGGCGCGAGGTGGGGAGGGGCTGTGCTTGGCTAGGTAAGCAGCAGAAGCGGCTCTTACCGTTTTTCTCTGTATCTAAGGTGCCAGGAGGGGGTGGGGGAACAGCCCTGGGAGCCCTGCGATGAGGTGAGAGAGGGGAAGGGAGTCAAGAGCAGGGGGTGGGGGGGCGCATCAGCCATTCCTCCCCCAATCGTCAGAGGCGCTGGGTTTTGCCTTTTTTAATAACCGCGGGGGGGGGGGGGGGGTCATGCCCCCTTCTGGGGGGTCCGGGGGAGGACTTCTTACCCCACCCCTTAACGGGGCAGGGGAGCTTGTTTGTACCAAGGGGGGGGCTGCCCGGGGGGGGGAGGAGGGACCAATTCATAATTAACGTATGTACCACCAGGGGGCAGGGTTAGCACAGCCTCGCCCCCCAATTCCAGGGGACCCCACGACCCAGCCCTGGGGTGGGAGGGAAGTGTCCCGCTCTGAGGAAGCTGCACGGGGGGCACTGCTTTACCCCCCACCTTACTGTTAGGGGCTGCAAAGAAGAGGGGGGCAGGGAAAAGGGTAAGCCAGGCTGAGGGGGAGGAGCTGGGGGCGGAGCTGGGGGCACGCTCCTCCCCACAGGACCCACCCCCATGTAGTGTAGTCACTGACACGCTTTCACACATGCATGTGCACGCACCCACTCCCACCGTGGGCCTGGCCATTTGCACCCCCAAGGGTCTGGGGGGTGGAGGCTGAAACTCCCTCAACTTGCTGCAAAGGCTCAGGGGAGCCAAACCTTTCCCACAATGCACTGAGGCCACAGGTGCAATGCATCATGGGAAACACCCCCATGTAGTGTAGTCACTGACACGCTTTCACACATGCATGTGCACGCACCCACTCCCACCGTGGGCCTGGCCATTTGCACCCCCAAGGGTCTGGGGGGTGGAGGCTGAAACTCCCTCAACTTGCTGCAAAGGCTCAGGGGAGCCAAACCTTTCCCACAATGCACTGAGGCCACAGGTGCAATGCATCATGGGAAAGTGAGTCCAGCAGAACACCCCCGCCACACACACACAGAGAGCACACTTTCCCATCCTCTTCCAGGAGCTTGGGGGGTGGGGAGGAGGAGTCAGCCTCAGCCCCAGGGGG
>NW_005843041.1:364379-365061 GCF_000455745.1 Alligator sinensis
CCCCGGACCGGCCTGCCGGGACAGGCCAGGGTGCGGGGTGTCGCACAGACACACGGGGGCCCGCATGGGCTTGCACGTCCCCCTCGCACGCCCGGCTCCCCCCCGGGAGGGAACCCTACATCTTTATACGGCAGGAGAAGGAAACAAAACAAAACAAAAACAAAAAAAGTAGAAAACAGGAAAAAAAGCGATCGGAAGGTCTAAGATGATGCCATTGTAGTGAGGGGCCGGCCCCGCCCCCGCACCTCGCACGGGGAGGGGGGGCAGCCACGGGGCCGTGGGGGGGCAGTCACCCACCCCCTGCTGAGAAGCGCCCCAAAAAGAAAAAGAATAACCCCAAAAGCGTCCCAGGGCGCGGCGGGGTCCCCCGGCGCCCTCAGATGGTGGAGGTCTTGTCAGTACCGTCTGCATGGGGGGGCGGGCGGAAAGAAGGTGGAGTCAGGGGCGGGGCCTCACACGAGGGCCACTGCCTTGCAAAGGCCCCTTTCACAAGCTCCCCTCCCATGAGTGCCTCGCACATGAAGGGCAGGTGGGCGGGCGGGCAGACAGGCAGGGACAGCCACCCCCCAAAGCACTGGCAGCCCCCAGCCAGGGTATCTGGGGCCAGCTGGGTGCCCCCCACTCACCGCCCAGCGCGTGCTCCGTCATGCTGAGACACAGCGACTCCAGCGTGGGGTTGATC
>NW_005843041.1:365624-366344 GCF_000455745.1 Alligator sinensis
GGGCGAGGGGGGGGCTGGGGCTGTGGCGGGGCGAGACGGCACCGAGGCCGGCTGGGCTGAGCAGCCCCATGCGGCCGGGGGCCAAGGGGCGGGGGGGCACCGGGAACGGGCGCTGACCCCGGCGTGCCACCCCCACCCCCACAGAGCCTGCTATGGGGAGCGAGTTGGAGCCGAAGGCCCAGCTGGGGAGGGGGAGAGAGAGAGAGAGAGAGAGGAGGGGGCAGGGTGGGGGGAATCAGGCTCAGCCCCTCCCCTCCCAGGCTCCCGCCTGATGGCTTCTGTGCCTCAGTTTCCCCAAGTCAGTATCGCACCCGCACAGGACCCTCTGCTGCCCCCCCCACCCGAGACCTAGAAACTCATCACACAAATACAGCCCCCCGCCCCATTCCCCCTGCTGCCTGCACCCCCTCCCACCACTGCCTGGCTGAGGCCTAGAAACTCATCACGCACACCCCCGTGTCACTCTGATTGAGGCTTGGAAACTCGTCACACTCCCCCCGACACCGTGTGTCATCGTCATCTGTCCCCTCTTCACACGCACAGCGCCCCCTGCTGTCCTCGCCCCCTCCCATGGCCTGGCAGCGGCAGCCAGGGAAGTCGCGGCGCCCCTACCTCTTCTGCTGGCGGTAGCTCTGCAGGTCGAGCGCCGCCTTCCTGGGGAACGCCCGCAGCAGCTTCAGCACCTGCTGCTTCCATGACAGGAGCCGCTTCTTCTGCGTC
>NW_005843041.1:366355-369051 GCF_000455745.1 Alligator sinensis
GGGGGTCAGGAGAACCCAGGCGTCCCGGCTCCGCACCCCACCCACCCCCCCGGAGAACCCAGGCGTCTCGGCCCCGCCATACACACCTCGTGCGTCAGGCACTTCTCGATGAGCTGGAGGTAACTGGTGATGTTCTCCTCGTCCGGCCGCGACACCAGCAGCTGGGTGCACACTGCGGGGGGGCACGGCTGTGAGAACTCAGGAGTCCTGCCCGGTCCCATCCCCTTCCCCATTAGACCCCACTCTCTCCTCCCAGAGCTGGGATGGAGTCAGGCATCCCGGCTCCCAGCCCCCGCCCCCCCGACTCTCTCTTCGCTGGGTGGGATTGGGCATCACCTACTCCCGGGGTCTGGATCAGGTGCTGCCCCCACCCTGCCAGCCCTGAAAGGAGATCAGCAGAGCCCTAAACCATTTGGGCAGCCTCCCAGTACAGACCAGTGCAGGCAAGGAACCAAAATGGTTTTCAATGGGACTGGACTAGTCCCCCAATTGCCCCAAGGCTCTGCTACAAATGCCCCCCGTCCCCCACAAACTCCCCGTAAACTCCCAATGCGCGCCACGCCCTCTCACCTTTGCCCATGACTCGCGTGAACTGCCCCGGGATGTCGCCCTCAGAGATGGGGGCGGTGGCTGACTCGCCATCGCCCGGCGCAGGGGGCTGGGCCTGGAAGCTGTCGCCCAGGGGGGCCTTGTCCTCGGCCCCACCGCCAGGCTTGTCCAGGCTGGGCTTGGGGGGACCCCCGAGGCGCTCGGGCCCGGCCTCCTTGGGTGCGGGCAAGGCCTGCAGGGAGCTGTAGGCTTTGATGGGTGTCGCGATGATCTGCTGCAGCTCCTGCAGCGCCGTCCACAGATTCCCGCCTTCCAGGATGTCCTGGCAGAGGGGGGGAAACAAGGCACTACATTAGGCCTGGCTGCACCCCTTCCCAGCCCAGGGCTCAGCTCCTCTGGGATCACGGGTTCAAATCCCAGCTGGACTGGGGAGGACTGCAGGTGTGCACTGCCCCCTGCTGGAGGACTTGAGACTGTGCACTTATGTGGGGAGCAGGGTTGCGTGCACGTGTGCATGCATGTAGAGAGAAGACTGTACATGTGGGAGGGTTGTGTGTGCACACATGCATGTGTGGGAGGGTTGTGTATGTGGACACGTGGGGAAGAAGGACTGTGTGCATACTGATGTGTGGGGGGAGGGTTATGCGTGTGTGGTGAAGGTCTGTGTGCCTGTGTATGCGTGTGGGGGGGAGGGTTGTGGGTGTGCATGGGTAAGGTGTGCACACCCATGGACACGTGGGGGCACGGCCGTGTGTGCTTGTTCATATATGTGAGGGGGAGAGCTGTGTTGGTGTGCACATGCCTGCGCGTTTCAGTGCATCTGTCCCAAGACCACAGCAGCCGCGCACCGCTCCTCCCCAGAAGCAGCTGCATGGACAGACCCGAGCTGGCTAGGCCCCGCCAGCCTCACCTTCTCCAGGGACTTGAGGACGCTCTGCCTCTCCCGCAGCTTCTGGATGCTCAGCGCAATCTTGTGCCGGGCGCCTTTCGTCACATTCTGGAGCGGGGAGAACCCGGAGCTGAAGGTGGCAGCGGCCGAGGGAGGCCCTGGATCCCGGCCCACCTGGCACACCGGATGGGGCAGGGGGCAGAAAGCAATGGATGGAACCGGGGGGACACGGAGCCAAAAGCAGAGACCAGATGGGGCGGGGCGCGGCGCACAGGACAGGAAGCAGAAAGCAGAGTAGCTGACAAGGCAGGGGGCTGGAAGCAGAGCAGTGGATGGGGCGGGGCTGGGAGCTGAAAGCAGAGCAAGGGGTGCAGCAGGGGGTCAAAAGCACAGCAACGGATGGGACCGGGGAGCAGGGCAAGAAGCCGAATACAAGGTAACAGATGGGGCAGGGGGCTGGAAGCAGAGCAGAGACACAGGTGGGACCAGGGAGTACAGGGCAAGAAAATGAAAGCAGAGCAATAGATGGGGGCAGGGGAGCAGGGCTGGGAGCTGAAAACAGAGCAATGGATGGAGCAGGGAGTCAAAAGCAGAGCAGAGCAACAGATGGGACCAAGGACGCAGAGCTGGAAGCCAAAAGCAGAGCAAAGAGATGGGGCAGAGGGGGCTGGGAGCTGAAAGCAGAGCAAGGGATGCGGCAGGGGACTGGAAGCAGAGCAAGGGAAGGGACGGGAGAGCAGGGTGGGAAGCCGAAAGCAGGGTAACAGATGGGGCAGGAATCCCAAGCAGAGCAATAGATGGGGGTGGGGGAGCAGGACTGGGAGCTGAAAGCAGAGCAACCGATGGGACTGGGGGCACAGGGCAGGAAGCCAAAAGCAGAGCAACAGATGGGGCAGGGGATGGGAACCAGTGCAGCGTTTGAGGAGGATGTGCCCCCAGACCAGGGAAGGGCTCCGGCATGGCATCTGTGGAGGACGTGGGGCTCTCTTTGCGCCCTGCCTGCCATTAAGGTGGGTCTCACAGAAGATGGCACCCACCAGCCCAGACCTCGAAGGCAGCGGGGGCCGGCCAAGTGCCCTGAGCCAGGGCAGGGGAGGGAGGCCTGGGCGGGGCTGTACCTGTGACTCCAGGTGCTGCTCCGTGAGCGTCATCATCTCCTCGTACGTCAGCTGGGAGAAGAGCGCTGCGTACTTGTGCAGCCGCAGGCTCTTCAGCCACGAGGGCACGTCTGCGGAGAAGAGGGGGGTGAGACTTGGGG
>NW_005843041.1:369078-371559 GCF_000455745.1 Alligator sinensis
GGCTCCTCCGTCTGCTCGCTGCCCGAGGAGGCCACGCTGCTTTGGGGTGAGAGGGGCGCGTGGTCCCCGGGCCCGAAGGCCGAGCGGGCACCCAGCTCCTCGCCCCCCAGCCAGTCCCCGGGGCCCTGGGGGCTCGTGGGGATGAGGGACATGGAGCGCTTGAGCGGGCTGGGGTGGATTTGGCAGGGCAGAGCTGCAAGGAGACAGAGACGGTGTTACCGTATTTCCTTGCATACAACGCACAGATACACTCCCCCTCTTTCTCCTTACCATATCTCCTTGCATACAACATGTTCCAAAAATCAGCCCCCCAAAATTGCAAAAGGGGGGTGTTTTAAGTGGTTTTATTTGCTGAAAAAGAAGCATGAAGATGCTGTGCGAGTTATGTCGCTGTCCAGAGCGCAGAGCCCTAGGTTAACCCTCTCACAACAACAGCTATTGACTGGGCATTGTAGAATCCTAGAGCCGCAGGGCTGGAAGGGATCCTCAAAGGTCACGATTAGTCCAAGCCCCGGCCTGAGGCAGAACCAGCCCCAACAAACCCAGCATCGAACCTCTGAGCAGCACGACCGTCAGCCTTGACACCGCCCCAGGCATCACCCCACCCCTGCCCCTGGGAAAGCAGGGGGGCTGTGCCCACCAACATCCTGCTGCTGTCAAAGGGGGTTCATGGATGCTCCAGAGACCCCAGGGCAAGGCTGTGACCCCACTGCAGAGGAAAGGAACCCCCATCCAGTCTGCACCAGTTTGACCAGGGGGCGGGGCGGAGGGGTGAAAATCCCTTCTTGCCCCCAGTGCAGTGTGGGGCTGAGCCTGAGCGCAGGGGCAAGACCCTCTACCCAGGACCCTGTGGGGTTGGTCCCAGCAGGAACACTGGTGCAGCCCAGTCCCCGTCCTCAACCTGGGCTGCAGCAGCACCCGGCGCCTCTGGGGGAGACTTAAAACCCCCGATGCATGGAGCAGAAAGCGTGGGGGGGGAGGGGGGCAACCAGCACAGCCCAGAAGCCTGGGAAATCCCAAGTAGAACACAGATCACCCCTGCCCAGTGGCTGCCCACCCTCTCCTTGAACCCCTCCAGGGATAAGGAGCCCTCAACTTCCCTGGGGTCCATCTCTGCCTCCTGCTCTGACAGCAAACAAGTTTTTGTGAGGTCTGATCTAAACCCAGCTCTGCTGCAACTTCAAGCCACTGGTCCATATATTTTCCTTGTATGAAACTCTTCTTCCCAAAACCAGCCCCCCAGAATTGTGTTTGAGGTGGAAGGGGCGTTAAGCAGCTTGCTTCACTGGAACAGAAGCATGGCGACACCGCGTGCACCATGTCACTGCCCAGAGGGAGCACCCCATGTTAACCCTCTCAAGCTACAGCTATTGCCCGAGTGCCACGGCTTCCGCTGGAAGCAGCCAGAGAGTGGCCAGGGGCATCCATGCTCGAAAAGGGGCACAAAGACACCGAGTCCACCAGGCAGCTGCCAGGATGGTGGAGCCCCGTGTCAACCCCCTCATAGCCACAGCTGCTGACTGAGCGCTGTAACTAGTGCCCGAAGCAGCCAGTGAGCAGCTGGGAGCATCAGCATAGGCTTGATGTGGATGCACTTCATTTATAGGAAAGCACATAAAGGACCAGGTACAGTCTTGCTACCAACCCTTGCAAAACTCAGATCTCGTGACAGAGTAGGTCCTGTTAAGAACATACGAGTGTCCAGAAGGTATAGAGACCTTCTGGGGGAGGCAGCAGGACCTTCCTGGACACTCTACGTTCCTGGGAGGACTTGCTCTACGTCACACTATCATCTATGACTCTGGCAATATCTTCTTTTCTACCTCCCGCTTTCCAACACCAAGAGGTGGGGTGCAGTATGCTTGAAAATACGGTAGCAGCACACCAAACTGGCGCGGTGCTTCTGGGTGCTAGATCTGGGGGACAAGATGCATCCGGACACTAGATCTCAGCCCGCGGTGAGAGTGCGACCTCCCCCCACACAGCCCCCATAAAGTCTTACTACTGCCCTTACAAGAATCCAGGGCCTTGGGACAGAGTAGGTCCTCCTGGGATCACAGAGTGTCCAGGAAGCGTAGAAAAGGCCGTCCAAGGGAGGCAGCAGGAACTTCCTGCACACTATATTTCTGGGAGGACTTGCTCTATGTCATGCCGTCAGCTACGACTGAGGAGGTCCCTCCTTGCTATGCCCTGCCTTTCAAAGCCCAACGTGGGGCATGTCCTATGCCTGCAAATACGTCGTCCCAAACCGAGATGTCGTATCCTTGACGATACGGTGACAGCGCACAGAACCAGCGTGGTGCATCCGATCGCTAGATCTCTGACCGCACGGCCCCCGCTTCCCCTTCCCCTCCCCAGCCCCCGTACCTGCATTGGCGTTGCTCCCGAGGCTGTTAATAGCCGAGGGCACCGAGCTGGAAGAGTGGAAGGGCAAGTGTCCGTTCTCGCGGGGCGGCCTTTTCCCGCCGCCCGGGCGCCCGC
>NW_005843041.1:371598-373810 GCF_000455745.1 Alligator sinensis
CGCCCTCGGCTTTGGCCGGATAAGGGCCCCGAGAGGCGGTCTTCCAGATGGCCCAGCCAGAGGGCCAGGGAGTTGCGGTCGTCTAGGGTGGTGGCAGGGTGGATGAGGGCGTAGGACAGCAGCTGCCGGCTCTCCTCGATGAACAGGTTGCTCTCAATGGAGTAGGCCAGCACCTTCTGCAGCAGCTTCATGTACTCGGTCTTGGCGTCCATGTTGCCCGGCTGCAGCAGGGGCAAGTGAGTCAGGAGCAGGGAGATGACCTTGTCTTTGGGCTCTTGATGCCACTGGCTCACCACAGCTGCAAGGGCAGAGAGAGGGGTTAGAGGGGTCGGCAGTGGGATGGAGCCAGAACCCGAAGACAGAGGCTGGTGGGTGCACGAGGAAGGAATGGGGTCAGGTGCCCACGGCATCAGGCACCACATGAGGGAAAAGAACTGGGGTGGGGGGTCGTCCTATGGGCTGGCTCAGGACTGCTCTCACCCCCAAGCCAACTGGCCTCATTAGCCCGTGACTCCCAGATTATTCCCCCTCTGGCCCTGCATCAGAGCTATCAACCCCTGGGCCCCCAGAGCACCTCCTCCTGGCAGGCAGGGACCAGCCAGACACCAGCTTAGCCTGGCCAGGACTCCTGGGTTCTACGTCCAGCTCTCCCATTGATGACAGAGGGTGGGTCTTTGCTTCCTGCCTCAGTTTCCCCACCTGCACATGAACAGCTCAGCTTCTGTATCCCCCCCCTCCCCTCCTGCAGCACTCAAATCCCACAGCAGGGGAATACGTCAAGGCTGAGGTCCCACCTGCCCTGTAGAGACGAGTTTCAGCTGTGGTCTGAGCTGGGAGAATGCAGTTGCTATCGGGGTGAAACCTCCCAGCCCTTTCATACACACACCACAGGCACCACAGGTTATGTAACCAGCCTCTTACGGCTCTTTTGGGTGTCAAATGTGGCCTCGCCTGGAGCAGCAGCGATCTGAACCCAACCAAAAGCACTTCCTTTTGCCCCAAAGCCCCAGTCAGGACAGTCCCAGACCCTGCCAGCTCCTAAAACAGGATGCCAAGGTATAGTTAGGACATAAAGGGGCTTCTCACACCACCATGTGCCTGAAATGATCACAGCGATACGGGTCCAGCTGCCCCTGGTATAACCCAAGCAGCAGATGCCCCGGTGCCAAGGCAAGCAGGCCCCGGGGAGAGAAGGCATCTTGAAGGCAGAGCCACAGGGAAGCTGGGCACAGCCCTTGGCAGGAGTGGCACGTCCAGCATAGCCCCCACCTCCACGCAGGGCTGGCGTCATCTGTAGCAGCCCAGATGAGTGTGCGAGCGAAGCCACGCAGACAATCCCCTCGCACGACTGCCTGGCCTGATCGGAACCAGCCGCGGCTAACGCAGGGGCGATTTGCACCTCGGGGTCACTCGGGAGCAGCTCGCCGGCTGCATCCAGGACATCCTGCTTTGCTACTCGAGCGCTCTCCCCCCCGCCCACCCCTCCTTCACGGACACGGGCAGAGACGAACCCCAGAGCCGGACAGGGGGTTTCGGGGCAGAGGCAACGGGAGGGAGGCGGGTTCCAGCGGGAAGCCAGCGGCGCTCTCCAAGAATCTCAGGAATGTAAACGCCGAAGGAGGAAGGACGCGGGGGAACGGGGCCGGGGAGAGGCCGGCGGCTTCAAGGTCAAGAGCCTATGGTGGGGGTCTGAAGGGGAATCTGAGCATCGCCGGACCCAGTGTCCCCCCGCACCGCTGCGCCGAAGGGGCCGCGGCGGAGGGAGGAGCTTGTAGCAGCTCCCAGACACGGATGCCACAAGGCAGCGGGTTGTTCCCAGCTTTGGGAACACAGCGCAGCTGCCTCGTTCCACCCCAGCAGCAGCTGCACGCACCCAGCACCCGGCCGAGAGCAGAAGGGGGACACGGCTAGGCCCGGCCTGCCCCGCCTCGCACCGGAGGGGGCTCGGGAGCAGGGCAGGGCAGGGCAGGGCAGGGCGCCTCACCTGCGCTGTTGGCCTCTGACTCCACGATGTGGATCTCGGTGCAGTCGGCCAGCGAGTGCTCCAGGCAGAGCTGCAGGAAGCGGGCGGGGGTGCGGGTGATGCGCTTGAGGAGCGACAGCAGCGCCACCGTCTGCTCGCACTCGTTCCAGCCCTTGAACCAGCCCGCCAGGATGCCCACCTGGTCCCGGAACATCATGGTGGCGGGCGCGGGCGTGCGGGGAGGGGGCC